>NC_072384.2:130018238-130321738 GCF_028885625.2 Pongo pygmaeus
ATTTTTAAAAATAAAATAAACAATCAAAGGGTGGGATCAAAGTGGCCCTTTCCAAGGCACTGATCTTTATCAGCACTGCTCCCATCTTTGCATGATTTGCTCCCAAATAATCAGTTCCCACTGTTTCTTTCGGATTGACGAGGCACAGCAACCAACCAGATGGGGGGAGTGAGAAAGAGCGGTGGAGATGGCTGCCATGTTTAGCTGAGTGAGCGGATGAAGTCATTATCACCAAGAGGTACCACCAAAGGAAAAACAGGCTTAGAGGAGGAAAAACAGGCTTAGAAGAAGACCAGTTTAACTTTGGATGTGTTTCAATTGGGCACACTTGGGCAGGTCCAAGTGGCAGTTGGAAGTATGTGTGTAAATGGCTTAGAAAGAGCACTTTGGGAATTAGTCGGCTGGAAGTGGTTTTGAAATTTTCATTAAAGAAGAAAATGGAAGGGAAAAAAGAAGGGGTCAAGGTCAGACCAGATGGGCAGGTGGAGAACAAAGAGCCAGATCAGGACACCAGACAGGGATTGGGCAAAAAGGAGGAGAAAAGCCGAAGGCATGCAGTGTCATGGAAGCCAGAGGATGAAAGGATATCAAGGAAAGTGGGTTAGCAGTGTCAGAGGCTCTAATGGGCAAGAATGACCACTGGACTAGAAAATGAGGAGGTCACTGAACACCCTCAAAACCATGGCTCTTAATGGTGGCTGTGCTAGCCCTTAGAGGGTGTTTAGAGAAAATTAGGGGTGGGAGTGATCCTTATGCAATGATTGGAGGGTTCTACTGGAATTTAGGAGGGTGGGAGAGGGCAAAGATATTAAATATTGCAATGCCCTGGATATTCCCGCACAACAAAGAATGCCTCCTCATTCTTCACAACATTGGACTGTTCCACTGGACCCTCATGTAGGTAAAAACCCTGTTGATAACTTTCCCAAACTAAAACCTAACTTCTTTATATGTACAGTACCATTTTAAGATATACTGAGTTTTAAGCTGGGCACAGTGGCTCAACCCTGTAATTCCAGCACTTTGGGAGGCTGAGGCAGATGGATCACTTGAGGTCAGGAGTTCAAGACCAGCCTGACCAACATGGTGAAACCCCATCTCTACTAAAAATACAAAAAGTAGCCAGGCGTGGTGGTGGGCACCTGTAATCCCAGCTACTTGGGAGGCTGTGACACATGAATCACTTGAACCTGTGAGGCAGAGGTTGCAGTGCACCAAGACTGTGCCACTGCACTCCAGCCTGGGAGACACAGCGAGACTACATCTCAAAAAAAAAACAACAACAAAAAGATATACTGAGTTTTCCTAGAATGTACTACTTGATAAACCAAGAGAAGACTGTACCAAGAATTATTCATCATTTTAAAAAAACACTTCACAAGAACAACAGGTCTAGTGGAATTTAAATCTCCAATAAAGTATATCTATATCCATAAAACAAAAACATCAACAAAAATCACTTCCTCAGATAGTTTTCTGACTATGCTATGTACAGTAGCTCTTCCCACCAGCAACTCATCACGACACTCAGCTGATTTCCATTGTAGCATTTGTAACTGTCTGAAATCCTATTTTTATCATAGTTCTTTACTTGATTATCACATCTCTTCCTCCACTACAGGATAAGCTTGAGGGTAGAGTCTGCAAATGCAGTATTCACAGCTGTACCTGTGGTATCTGTGTCGGAAAAGGCTATACAAATAAAATTGTTGAATAAACACCCAAAATGTTATCAATTGATTTGATGCACTTTTGAAACGTTTCTATGGTGCTCCAGGACCTTCCTGGTGCCCTGGGTACTGTGTACAAAGCTAAAGAACAGGGTCTCCACCTGCATGGAGCGTCCAGTGTGGTAGCAAGTTAGTGGCATCTGCCTTATGTCAGGCCCTTTAGGTGTGTTAACTTGTTTAATTCTCATAAAAACCCAAGGCAATGGGCATGACTCATCCCAATTTATAGATGAGGAATTAAGAGTTAGAGAGGTAAAGAAATTTGCCCAAAGCCACGTAGTCAATCCTGTGTGTTCTTCCTTCTTTCCCATGTTGCCTCCAAACTCATTGTCTAGTGTGTTAGTTTATTAGGGCTCCCATGAAAATACTATAGCACTGGTTGAATTAAACAAAAACTTATTTTCCCAGAGTTTTGGAGGCTAGAAGTCCATGTCAAGGTGTCAACAGGTATGGTTTCCCCTGAGGCCTCTCCCCTTGGCTTGCAGACAGCCGCCTTCTCTATGAGTCCTCACATGTCCTTTTCTCTGTGTGTGAGTGCTTCTCATAAGGACACCAGTGCTATTGTATTATAGCTCTACCCTTATAACCTCATTGAACCTTAATTACCTCTTTAAAGGCCCTATCTCCAAAGACATTGGAGGTTACAACTTCAATATATGAATTTGGGGTGGGGGGCCTAATTTAGTCCTTAACACCTAGAATCTGAGTTTCTCAGTCACAAGACTGTTGGTATTTTGGACCAGATCATAATTGCAGGGAGCTTCCCTGTGCACTGTAGAATGTTGAGTCACATCCCTGACTTCTATACACTAGATTCCAATAACACCATCCTTCCCAGTTGTAATGATTAAAAATGTCCCCATTGTCATATGTCCCCTGGAAGACAAAAATCCCTTTTGAGAACCACTGTCCTAGATCCTTTTTATAAGATGAAAACAACTTGAAGAGATTTGAGGACATGCGGGTTTCAAATTGTTGTGAAGGGTAAGAGTTCATTCATTAGAGCAAAAGGATTTCTGGACAATACCCAGGGGGGCTTCTGCCCTTGTGGGTTTGACATAACACAGCCCATGGGGTGACTCTCCAGCACTGCTATCCCACAAAAGGAAACAGGCCCTGGGTATATCTGGGACTGGCTCATACCAAGCAAATGAGATAGAGCGGAGTTAGAAGGGAGAACCTGCCTGGTGATTTTTGAGCTAACGAGAACCCTGTTGAATGCTGTACCCTTGGATTGGGACTCCTCTCTGTACCCCTTATGAAGCCTCCAGCCACGTGGTGAAGCTGGTTTCTAGCTAGTGCTCTTCCTACTTTTCAGATGAAAAGACCACAGTCCTACAGCCTTGACCAGCTCAGCAAAGGCACAGTGGAGCCCAGATTCCAGCTCACAGACCCTGACCTGCTCCAGAACAGGACACTTTGCTGCATAAAGGTCTAAAGAGTCACTCAATTCCTACTCTCCCTAGTAAAAGGCAAAGCCTTCCACGGCCTTTCACCATCTTCCCTCTCAACACTGTCGCAAGACAGGATTTAAACATCAATCCAGGACCCAGCGGCTCTGGCTCCACACTGTGTTTGCTCACAGGAGTACTTTCCTTCTCCTCGCCCATCCCTCATCACACTCAAAAATATCCAAAACTGTAAGATTCTAGCTGTAGCCAGATGGCTTTCACACTTCGTGCAACAAATTCCCAGCGACTCATCTGTCAGTATCACCTCTGGAGGGCGATTTGTGCTTCCTGCTGCCTCAGGCAAACAGGACCTTCGAAGACCATGGTGCTGTGATCAGGACAACCAGGGGGAGGCCATGCCACTCACTCCCCTTGTACAGACTGAATTCAAGGCAAGAATGAATTTAAGGTATTTGGGGCTTTTATTTGTTTTTTTTTACTTTATAGTCCGGCTGAAGTGAGTGTGGGGCTGTGAAGAGTGGTTCCTTTAATGATGCATCACAACTCAAAGGATGTTTTCCCCTCTTTTCAGCATGAGTGGATAAGATGTGAAAACCCATGACTTTCTGATTCAAGTCTAGGCCAGTTCCTGGGAGATCAAATATTCCACCTCACCCATAGTAATTAAAGATATGGGGGCCGGGCGTGGTGGTTCACACCTATAATCCTAGCACTTTGGGAGGCCGAGACAGGTGGATCACAAGGTCAGGAGATCGAGACCATCCTGGCTAATACGGTGAAACCCTGTCTCTACTAAAAATACAAAAAATTAGCCAGGCATGGTGGCGGGTGCCTCTAGTCCCAGCTACTCAGGAGGCTGAGGCAAGAGAATGGCGTGATCCCAGGAGGCAGAGCTTGCAGTGAGCCAAGATCACGCCACTGCACTCCAGCCTGGATGACAGAGCGAGACTCCGTCTCAAAAAAAAAGAAAAAAAAAATGGGGCACAGAGAAAATAATCCTATTATGTTAACATGATTGTGAGCGTTTAAATTCTGGCTAAACTCACTGGTGGTCATAGAGCCCTTCAGCGCTCTGGAATGTGGGACAAGATGCATTCATTTTGCTGTGTAGAGCTTTATTTCAAGGGAACCTGTGTGGGTGCGTGTGTGTGTGTGTGTGTGTGTGTGTGCGTCTATCTCCCTTAGCCTCTCTTGTTGCTGGCAGGTTCATAATAGAAATCGATTAAAGAACAGAAATAAAAACAGAGGCAAGCATCTGGGCTCACATTAATCCTATTAAGTGTTCAGATGCTCTTGTTTAAACGAACCTGCTGGTTTTGATAACTGCACAGGTTTTCACTGCGTAATCGTGCTTCTGTCACACACACACACAACAAAGCCAGAAAATATGTGTGAACATGGAGGGAGTTGTGTAAGTCAATGCAGAACATTCGCTGGTGTGTGGCGGACAATAGCTGCTGATGTTACTTATTTCTTTAATCTCTAATTTCTTATCCTTTTATTGCTCATGGCACCTCAGCCAGAAAAGAAAACAAATGTCAGAAGACCCAAATCAGTCAATATTTCCACTTGTTGTGATTTTTATAAACATTAAATTGAAAGGACTAAAGACAGAGGCTAAATTAAAGTTTTTGACTGTAAAACCTCCCTATTATTTATGTTACTGAGCCATCTACAAATTTCCACCTCCCTCCCTGGGCTTCCAAAGGGATGGATGATGAAAAGCCAGCTCTAAATCATATCCTCACTGTTCACACCATGAGTTTATATTCTCCCTCAGTGCAGAGGCTCTCTGGCTTTAATAGCCACATGGGGAAGGTTGGTAATTCTCTGTTTCTCATATTTGCCTCCTCGATCAATTCATTCTTTAAGTCAACAAATAGTTATTCAATGCCTGCTATGTGTCAGGCACTGTGCTAGTCACTGGGGCTATTTGGTGCGTAAAAACAGATAAAGTGCCTTTACTGGGGCGCTTATGAGGGGAAAAACATCGATCAATCATCAAGTCAATGGAAAATCATAACTGGGAAGTATAAGCAATGAGGGGCCTGGTGTTCCAGGAGGAAGGAGAGGGAGGAGATGCAGGAGAGCTGACCTTACCCCAGGGAGGCTGCCAGGAAGAGGGGAAAGTGAGCTAAAAGGGAGGGGTGTGCAGAAGAATGATGAGAAAATTCAAGGCAGGAAACGCTGTGGGTGCAAAAGACCCATGGTGGAGGGGACATGGCTTGTGATTTGTTCCAGACATGGGTTGGAGCCCACTATAGAGCAAAGGGCAGAGAAGAAATAAGAACACCAGGCTGTGTGTTGTGGCTCATGCCTGTAATCCCAGCACTTTGGGAGGCTGAGGCGGGCAGATCACGAGGTCAGGAGTTCGAGACCAGCCTGACCAACATGGTGAAATCTCGTCTCTACTAAAAATGCAAAAATTAGCCAGGCATGGTGGCACGCACCTGTAGTCCCAGCTACTTGGAGGCTGAGGCAGGAGAATTGCTTGAACCCGGGAGGAAGAGGTTGCAGTGAGCTGGGATCGCACCACTGCATTCCAGCCTGGGTGACAGAGTGAGACTCCGTCTCAAAAAAAAAGAAAAGAAAAGAAAAGAGAAACAGGCAGGTTTTAGGCCTGGTGGTATCTTTAATGTGGGTGGTGGGGGGATACAAAATCAGATTTGCATTTCAGAGAGATTGCTCCAGCTACCCTTTGGAGAATGGGGATAAGACCTGCAAGAATCAATGTGGAGAAATCAGTGAAGAGGCTGCTGCAATTGTCTTGGGAAATCACGGCTGGGATGAGAGTGGTGACAGGGCCACGTGGAATATAAATGTCAAGAGCCATTTAAACAGTAAATAGAAATACCTGGTAATGAATAGAATGTGAAGGGTGAGAAGGAAGGAGAGGTGGAAGGGGAGGCTCAGATTCCTGGCTTGTTTTATCCAGAGATACTGCAATTTCTTTCAAAGGAGCGCAGGAATTGACATTTATTGAGTCCCCTTCTATGGGCCAATTTCTCTTCTAGGCACTTTAAAATACAACAGAATCTCATTAGAAGGAAGGGGCTGGGGAGGGGAATGGAGTGGAAGGGAACCATATCCTAGAAGAAGCAGACCTTAATTGAACAAAAAGAATTGACAGCTTCTCCCAGAAAAACAGAAGTGATTTGGCAAAAAAAAAAAAAAAAAAATCAGTTCATTTTAATGAGTATTTGCTGAAATCTGACTATATTGCCAAGCATTGAACTAGTTGCTGAGGGGTTCAACTGTGCTGTAGTTAAGAAAGAAAGGCCTTATGTAAGAAGACATAAGAAGTCAGAGGTGGAGGGAAGGCAGAAAAAGAGAGAGTAGGATCAGGGGAGCATGGGATGGGAGGAGAGGAAGAGCAAAAGAGAGACCCAGAGTTATCAAGATGGAGACAGAAAAGAAGCAGAGAAAGAGACATAGAAAGAGAAAAGCCCAAAAAGATAAAATAGAGAGAAAGAAAAACTGGTCCAGAACATGATGGAATTACACTGGGCAGACAGCAAGGTCACTGCCAGAAATGTTGTGGGCCCCTGCAGAGTGATGTCTCCAACTGGCGTAATGGCCTTGAGCACTGCCCTTGGAGGGTCACCAAGATGGTGGAGCATATGGGGGCTGGGGGTACAATGTGAGAGTTTGAGAGACAATGGGACACAGCAGCATTCTTGCTTCCCAAGTCAAATACATATTCTTGCTTCCCTTCTTAAAATAAAATGTATTTGACGCTATTTTCTTTTTATTAAGTACTTTTTGTAACTCAGTATGGAGAGTGTTTCTAGATGGGGAGCACTGGACCATCAGGCATACAGCTGCAGTTCAGTGCCGGTGTGTCACATCTTCCATCAAGGCCACTCTTGGGCACTTGTGGCAACAGAGGATACTTATAAAAGGAAGAGTTTCTGCCCCACCCTTAGGGGAACACGGGCCTGGCATTGTACGTGAGGTGGTAACACAAGGGAAGCAGTAAGCACAATGCCTGGCATAAGCACATCATGATGTAATGTGTGGTCATCCGGCCAGTGATGCAAACATGATTTTTAAAGACAACCTGGGTGCCATACTTCTGAAATAGGTGCCCACCTTGCAGACACAGCAAAGGCCCTAAGCACCATAGCCCTGAAGGACGCCATTACCCTGGGCCATAGTTTCACATGGTCAGCAAAGACTGCTTGCTAGAGAAGCACAATAGCACCAGCTCAGCACTGACATGGTGCCTGGCTGATTAGCCCAGATTTCACTACCCAGGAACTCGAAGATCTAAATTTTTCCAATACGAAACAGCCTGTTTATGTTTGGCTTTTTAAAACCTACCCTTTTTCCTTTTCAGAGCCCCATCCCCTGAGATTAACCTCGGGGCTGGATCTGGTTTCCTGCTTGGCAGTAAAACTTCGACTCACTGCTCAATATTTGATTCCAAACTCTGCATTTTCTCTTTAACAACAGGCTGTTCTCCTCTCATTTCCTTAGCACACAGGCTGATGAATATAGAAGATGCTTGATCAAACTGGGTAAATTGAATTTGCTAGAAAAATAGAAACAGAGGGCCAAATAACCTTTGCATACATAAATACGGAAGAGTTCTTTTCTTTACCAGTGCCTGTTTTGCACAAACATGCATTAAAAGGCCTGGAAAAACATCTTCCAAAATTGACAATTGTTTTGTTAAGGGATTCTTTTATAAATTTAAATATGTATATTCATGTTTTCTAATTTTCTATAACAGAGATATGTTATTGTGTGATATAAGGGGGTAATATCATCCATGCTGTGATGGTTAATACTGAGTGTCAACTTGATTGGATTGAAGGATACAAAGTATTGATTCTAGGTGTGTCTGCGAGGGTGTTGCCAAAGGAGATTAACATTTGAGTCAGTGGGCTGGGAAAGGCAGATCCACCCTTAATCTGAGTGGGCACCATCTAATCAGCTGCCAGCATGACTAGAATATAAGCAGGCAGAAAAATGTGAAAAGAGAGACTGTGACCTAGCCTCCCAGCCTACATCTTTCTCCCGTGCTGGATGCTTCCTGCCCTCGAACATCAGACTCCAAGTTCTTCAGTTTTGGAACTCGGACTGGCTCTCTTTGCTCCTCAGCCTGCAGATGGCCTATTATGTGGCCTTGTGATCGTGTGACTTAATACTTAGTAAACATATATATATATATTCCATTAATTCTGTCCCTGTAGAGAACCCTGACTAATACACATGTTTTATGGGTATTTTATTTGTAGTATCACAACTCTAAATCATGTCACCGATTACAAGGGAAATGATGACCATTCTTTATGTCTAACCCTTGATTGGCAGTAAGGAAAACAGGTAATATTAGAAAAGTCCTAACTTTTAAAAATTTTTTTTAGTGGAGAGATAAGAACATTTCCTATAGTCTATAAAGGGAAAAGACTAGACTTATTAGAGGAGATTTTCTGAGATGCAGGGAACAGACATTATAATAAACGCAGTGCTAGTAAAGAAATTGCTTTTTAAAAGAAGAATTATACTTTTTAATATGCAGAAAAGAAAATCTTTGAAGATGTTAAAAATGCTGTAACTTCTGTAGATGTATTGAGTGTAAATCATAATTAATTTATATTTGGAAAGGAAACAGTTCTTAAATATATGGTAAAAACCAAACGACCACTATCCTGAGTTACCTCCTTAAAAATGAGCATTCTCCCTCAAAAACATTTAAGAAAATCTGGGACTATATGGAAGATGACAGCTCAGTTGTGACTGTGCTTATGAAGCACATTGGAAGCCAGGGGAAATTGGCAGTGAACCTGCTTTAACAGAAACACTCAGTGTCTAAAGGCCTTTGACTTTAAACTTGTCCATCATCTGGGGAATCTTTCTAGCCATGTTGATCTAAACATTTCTGAAAGCTTTCTCTTGGAATTGCCTTCAGGACTAGGTTACAAACTAGTCACACTGAGAAAAATCAATCTCTTCACAATGTTTTAGCTATGTCTTATGTCTTTTTTTTTTTTTAAATGTTGCTTTTGGCCACTAGAGGGTGGATTCTACTTACTATCTAGGCAAGTGGAAAAAAAAAAAAAAGTTACTCAGGAGCTTAACAAAAGAGGAGCAATAAAAAGATGTCTTTTACAAAAGCAAATAGATGGCACAGAGGGATGCAAATGAATCTACCAGGTTATATTTAAAGAAGAAATCCCATTCCCTTTAATAATAAAACATAACATTCAAATATTTCTCTACAGCTTGCAAATTCACCAATATGTCCTCTATAAACATATGGTATCTACAGTTTAAATTATCCATTGTAAAGTGGCCTATTTTTCTTACTTTTTATTTAAAATATTTTTAATGCAAATGTTTGTAATACCATGATTAAAGCACCAAGATTAAATACTAAGTATAATGACAAAATAATATTTTATAATTTGAGTTAAAGATTATTGTGCTATGTGTGTTTACATACAAACAGTAAGAAAAGCATTTTAATAAAATAATCCCATACCCTCAATTGATTACCTAGCATGTTTATAAACACATAAAAATGGCTGGTTTATAGTCAAGGTGAGGAAGATGATAAGAAAGTTTAGAAAAGAAAAGGTAGACATACACCCTCACATTCCAGAAGTTTTTCACTATGGGATGAACAAAGATGGGTGCTGGGGCCAGCAAAGGCAACAAATGGGTGGGGGGAGGGGCAGAAATCAAAGATTAAGGCTCTATCATGGCACTTTGAAGAGAAAATAAACCCAGAAAACTATTTTTACACAAGTATGTATACTAACAAAGAGAAATTTTAAACGGTATAAAAGTATAGAAGAGTTTTAAATGTTTATTTCCTTTTAATGTATTTCACAAACAATTGGTTAAATTTGGTTTAGTTGACCTCTTAGTTACTAACAGACATTCATCTGAGGTATCTGCATTCATCACACTTGGGTCTCAGTGCGTTCCCCAGACCAGCAGCATCAACACCACCTGGGAACTTGTTAGAAATGCGTGTTCTCAGGTCACACTCAAGACCCGCTGATTCAGGAACTCTAAGGGTAGGGCCCAGAACTCCATGACTTAAGAAGCCCTCTAACGTGGTTCTGATGAGCACTCAAGTTTGAGAGCCACTAAGCTATACAATAGAAAAGTATACAACATCTCCCACAATCTCTGACTGTCAAAAATGCGGGGAAATGGTAGGGGTTGTCCAAGAAAAATGCTACATATGGTGTGGTTATGGGTTTTTTTCTGTTTTGTTATTGTTGTTGTTGTTGTTTTGAGATGCAGTTTTGCTCTGTCGCCCAGGCTGGAGTGCAAAGGTGCGAACTAGGGTCACTGCAACTTCCGCCTCCTGAGTTCAAGCAATTCTCCTGCCTTAGCCTCCTGAGTAGCTGGGATTACAGGTGCCTGCCACCATACCTGACTAATTTTTGTATTTTTAGGAGAGACAGGGTTTCACCATGTTGGTCAAGCTGGTCTCGAACTCCTGACCATGTGATCCGTCCGCCTCAGCCTCCCAGAAGTGCTGGGATTACAGGCGTGAGCCACCGTGCCCAGACAGTTTTGTATTTTAACAGCCATGGCATCTCCTAAGCACGTAACTAATCCAACCGCAAAACATATGGTCAGAACATGTACCAGCTATGGGCATATAAATAAACCAACAGTGAAACATATAGTCAAATGATCTACCAGCCTTTGGCACATGGACTAAAGGAAGCTACCCTCCTCTCGAGGTTTACATAAGGGAAAAAAGTAACACAAAGGAATCCCAAAGTGACAACAAATGACGCACTGGAAGAGAAAGGCCAAAATGAGGGAAAGTAATAACGATATAGTGGTGGCACAATGTGTTCTAGTTCCTCACTGTATGACTAGGAGTCACACACGCCTAAGCAGAATGAGGATAAACAAGTTCAAATTCAAATTCAAATTCGTGAGGGCAATTTTTCCCACATCTCTGATCTAGCTTCCTTAACCCACGGGAATAATATTTTTGCAGAAAGGAATGTCAGAAAATGGAAGACATTAGAAGTATTTAACACAGCACCAAGATTAAGATTTTGAGTAACATACAGACCAGTAGGTAATATTAAAAATAATATTATAGTGTTGTAAAGATTAAATCTGTTACAAATCAACTATCATATACTAGACATTTGTGAATTAGCTTTTTGCATTCCTAATTATCTTGCTGAAAATTTGCTCTGAAGGTAATTTATGTTACTTATCTTTTAAAATATATTTTGAATAAAACATAAAAGCTCTACTTTAAAAAGGAAAGAAAGAAAAAAAGCATAAACAATCTAAGGTAACAATTTTTACAAACCAAAAATTGGGAACCATGATCTGACAAAGTTGCGCTGTTTCCAATTATATATCAGAGGTGGCCTCATAGATACATAGTTTGGTAACAAAGTATTTGTGTGATGGAAAACAAAATACTGTGACTGGGATTATTCCAGAAAATTTTGGTACACGGAGTCCACAATGCAGACCACGATTATCTTTCTGGCCATATTTACTTTCATTCCCCTATCACTGGGGACATTCACAGACACAATGCAATCGTGTCATCCTCTAAGCTTTCTATTAGGCATTGCCATGCTCGAGTAAATATGCTAAATCCTAAATATTGTTAAACACCAAGGAAATTTCTTATGATTCTTTAAGAACAGTTTTAGAAGCACACACCTTCCACTCGGCCACTATCCCTAAGGGCTACAAATGCCCAAGGGCTGAAGCTGACAGTCAGGACTTCAGCTAAAGAATTTCATGGGGAAATTCAGCCTTGATGCAACTGGATTACAAAGAAAATTTCAAAATGTAAATAAATCAGAAATGACAACTCAATTATATGAGTAAATTCTGAATTCTGTTCCAACTTTCTTTATTAAATTAAGGATGCCTAAACACACAGCATTTGTTCATTTAACAGTTGATAAAGCAGTTGAAAAATCAGAAGTGTGTTTTTATTTGGTGACTTAAGATTCTAGGAGAATATATATGTTAATAACCTGAAGGGAAAAATGAAACTTCTTTGAAATAAAGCCAGGAACAAGGCTCAATCTATACGGAATTATGAGGTAAGTAAAGAAGTTTTCTCCTAGACATTCCTTATCACTTGAGTAGGCAAGTTCAGGGGACCTCACCATTTCTTTTCAAGCAACCAAAGATTAAACACTTTTTTTCAACTTTCTTTCTCCTCAAATCTGCTTACATATAGAGAGATAATTATATATATATATGTATACACACACGTGCACACACACACACAGACACATCACATTCTTCACATATTTAGGTTTAAGATTATGATAGATTGAAAAAAAATAGCTACAAGTTCTGTGCAGCTCCTCCCATCAAGAAACAGAGTCTATAAGCTTGACCCTGTGACTTGCTCATGCCACTGGGACATCGGCAAACAACAGAAGAAGCAGCTTTAAAGAGAGCATGCATATGGGACCTTGTGTTCTGTTGCTGCTTTCGGAACACTGCCATCATGGGAAGAAGCCCCGACTGGTCTGCTGGATGAAGAGAGACATGTGGCTTAGCTGCCCCCATCACTCCAGCTAACTGCCAGCAATATAAGAGGGGTCATCCAGGACCCGGCAGTTCCCAGCTGGCTTGCCAGCTGACCACAAAAGCATGAGTGGGCACATGGAATAGAGAAGAGACATCCCAGCTAACCCTGCCCAAATTATCAACCCACAGAATCACAAACAATAAGTGGTTTTTTTAAGCCATCAAGTCTTGGAATGTTTTGTTACACAGCAATGACTAACTAATACAAAGGTTGATTGCCAGGTACGATGTCTAACTTAAATAAATAAAACCACAAAGATAAACTTTTAGGTATCAGAGACCTGGTAAAAAAGGTATTTTTACAGAGTAGTAAAGAGGAGTCTTCTCAAAATAGTACCACCAGGTACTACATATTCCTTAGTTTAGACCTACTTTAGTTGGGCTTATTCAATCTAAAAGCAACACCTACTAATGAATTGAACCTAGGACATTCACTCTGATCTGAGGCATCAGAAACCATCTGGTAGAGTAAAATTGAAACATGATCTTGGTAATCATCAACATATCATTAAGACTTCAGTCCAACCAACTAAGGACCTCTTTAGGCAATTCCTGTAAAACCAAGTGGGATTGTAATTTTTTAATGATTTGGGGAATATGTTTATACCCAATATAAACTGTTTGGTAAAAGATAAACATATGCATAACAAGTTAACAACATTTGATTGTGATCTTTTTTTAACTTTTATTTTAGGTTCAGGGATACACAGGCAGGTTTTTCATATAAGTAAATTACATGTCTCAGGGGTTTGGTGTACGATTATTTTCTCACCCAGGTAATAAGTATAGTACCCAATAAGTAGTTTTTCGATCCTCATCCTCCTCCCCACTCAAGCAGGATCCAGCATCTATTGTTCCCTTCTTTGTGTCCATATGTACTCCAAGTTTAGCTCCCACTTATAAGTGAGAACATGAAATATTTGGTTTTCTGTTTCTGTATTAGTTTGCTTAGGATAATGGCCCGTGGATTCATACATGTTACTGCAAGAGACAGGATCCCCTGCTTTTTCATGACTACACAGTATTACATTGTGGATATGTATCACTTTTTAAAAATCCAGTCTACCACTGATGGGCATTTAGGTTGATTCCGTGTCTTTGCCATTGTGAATAGCGCTGTGATGAACATATGTATGTATGTGTCTTTCAAATTCAGGAAATGCAGAGAACACCTATGAAATACTACAAAAGAAGGCCATGCCCAAGACACATAATCATCAGATTCTTCGATGTCAAAAATGAAAGAAAAAATGTTAAAGGCAGCTAGAGAGAAGGAGCAGGTCACCTACAAAGTGAACTCCATCAGGCTAACAGCAGACCTGTCAGCAGAAACCCTACAAGCCAGCAGAGATTGGGGACCCGTATTCAACATTCATAAGAAAAAAAATTTTAACAAGAATTTCATATCCAGCCAAACTAAGCTTCATAAGCAAAGGAGAAATAAGATGCTTTTTGAACAAGCAAATGTTAGGGGAATTTGTCACCACCAGACCTGCTTTACAAGAGGTCCTGAAGGAAGTGCTAAATATGGAAAGGAAAGACCATTACCGGCCACTACAAAAACACACTTAACTACATAAAGCAGTGACACTATAAAGCAGTCACACAAGCAAGTCTGCACAATAACCAACTAAAAACATGGTGACAGGATCACATCCACACATATCAATACTAACCTTGAATGTAAATGGGCTACATGCCCCAATCAAAAGGCACAGAGTGGCCGGTTGGATAAAGAAGCAAAATCCAATGGTATACTATCTTTGAGAGACCCATCTCACACACAATGATACCCATAGGCCAAAATAAACAGATGGAGAAAAATCTACCAAACAAACACAAAACATAAAAAGGCAGGGGCTGCTATACAAATGGGATTTTAAAGAGAGCATTGAGGCACTGCATAAAGAAGCACGTGAGTGAGATGGAAGAGGAAATGCTGTTTTGCAAAATCAATACCCACTATGAGTTGACAATGTTCTGGGATTTAAAGAAAAGGTTATGTATCAATCTGCTTCAGGCAAACCTAAGAGCTCTGAATCTTCATTAAAACTGAAGCTGTTCTGTAAAAGCATTCAGTGAATGCAGCAACTTTCACAGTGTGCTTTCAAACTGAAAATTAATGGGCATGATAGAAAACCAATGGAAGAAATACAGGGCATTGTCCCCAGGTTGTTGTATAAATCCAAACCAATGAAGAATTTAAATGCATATTGAAGGCTACAAGTCCAGAAAAAAGTAGGACATGCAGCAAATCTCCTTATTGGCGGTCTAATTGGGACTCAGGAAGTAGACTACCATAAGTCACAATATATCTCAAACATCACCTATAATGGCACATTGTTACAGAGTTTCCAATCCTCCATGATTGACATTGACGGCAAATCATTTCCACTAAGCCAGTCTTGTAGGAAGGCAAGTTACTGAAGGAACATGTCATCGGAGCTATCTCAAAGTAGAGAACTAAAAACAACAAAAGTCAAATATGAAAAGGAAAGAACATTTCAGGGACTATAATATCACCAGAGCCAGGTGAAAAGAAACAACATCAAAGGAATCCATGACATATAATCATCAATGCAGGAGGTTTTCAGGGAATCAGGTGGTAAGAAAAATTGCTAGTAGGCATTGGGGACCCCAGAAATGAGAAGCACTAATCAAGAGAAACTACCTAGGCTGAAGGGTGCATAGCTGTCATGTGATTATGTCTGCATTTCTCATTTGAGTCACAGGAAAGGAAGTTTCTTTAATTAGGTGCATCCGGCAGGCATCAAATCAAATAAAATCATAAGCTTCAGTCACAGGTAGTTCTCAGCATCAATTTCAAAGCAGTGGATTGCTGGATCTACAGAATGAAGCAAAGACAGAAGAAGGGGGCGCCCTACCTAGATGCGGTTCAATTCCCTTGGAAGTCAGAGTTGTGCTTTTCTGTGCTGGGAAGTAGGAAACGTCTATTGGTCAAGTATCATCCATTGAACTATAATGGAGGCCACTTTTCATGCCAAGCTTTGAGGCATCCACTTAGAGATCCATCTCAGGAGGAGTGCTGAGACAGAGGAGTCTGGAATCTTGTTCTTGTGATTGGTTCAAACATAAGTGAGAGCCCAGGTTTGCACCTAACTTGGGGTGTCACATGTAGGCTTCTGAGGATTAGGGTTAAAATATCACCTCTGCCTCCTGTTGTTTAAACTCTCAATGCCTCCATTACCTTATCCTTAAATAAAAGAATAGGAATACTCCAACGGGGGGCAAGTAAGAGAAAATAAGTGTCAGGTGTTTGGCACACAGTCTATTATAAATGCAGTAAGATTTCATAGATGGTCGCTACTCTAGTCAAAGCCAGATGGGATGAAGTCACTCTCTGGGTCAACAGAGCTGAATCAATATGGCTGACAAATCCCAATTTAATATGTTAATTTGAAGTGGCTATTAACACAGCTACCACTTGAAAAATCTGGTTAGAATACTTAATGGGTACGATGTACATTATTTGAGTAATGGCTACCCTAAAAGCCCCGATTTCACCACTATACAATCTATGCATATAACAAAATTATATTTACACTTCATAAGTTTATACAAATTTTTAAAAAGAGAAAATTTTTCAGTCAGTTATTTACCCTTGGTGAGTCAAGGCCAGTTTTGACCCTATTTGCTATTTACCCTGAGCTAACAGAGGCTCCAGCAGGTCCCAATTGCCTGGGTTCAAGTCCCAGCTTCATCCTTAACTGGCTGTATTGTCATGGGCAGAGAAATGACAACAACCATGGGTCCCACTTCATAAGGACTATGGGGATTCAAGAAGCCAATTCAGTCAAAGAGCTTTGCCCAGCACCTGACACTTAAATAGTTATCACTGGAGTCACAGAAAGCCACCATCAAGGCAAGCAATCGCTTAACCCTGCAAGAAGTTGAATGTGCACCCATTATTCAAGAATGCCCACTATGGCCATTTCATCTCACCTCCAGTCCTACTCTAACCTTGAACCTCATATAAAAAGAATCAGAACACAAATGTAAAAATGTCCTCAGTGGTCTTTCCCAAGTAACGGAATATCCAGTGTCTGTGCTAATGCTCCACCATTTAATAGATTTCAAGGTAGAGGACCATCTGTATCATTTCATTTAAGCTTCACAAGCCAGTTATGTTTGTCTGCATTTTAAAGGAGAGAAAAGTAATGCTGATAGAGGCCAACGGCACAGCTGTTCGAAGGCAAAGCTGGGACTTAAATTCAGCTCTTCTCAACGCTAAGCTCAGGCCCCTTTCCATCCAGCCAAGGAAGAAAGGCAAGGCATGCAGGATTTTAGTTCTAAAATCCAGATTCGCAGACATTCTCAACAGTGAAAGAAAACAGTGATTGGATCATAATAATTTTCAACCACAAAATAAGAGTCAATGGCTTTGTTACAAAATAGTGGTAGGGAGGTCTCCATCTGACCCTCCAGGGCCATAAGCTTGATGAGAATGTTCTGATACTGTGCTGGCAGGGCTGCAAAAAGAGCTGTCCTCAGAAATGCTTAGGTTAGTGACGTTAAGTTGTTACCAGCTGCCATTTGCAACTTTCATTCCAGGCAAGATGATGTAAAATGATTTCTGCTGTCCTCACAGACTCTGCTAACTCCTATTTTTAGTAGGCAAATCTCACGCTTTTTCAACATTAGTACAGCCAAGAATGAGTTCTGAATGATTTGAATTTTGAGGGGAAGTCAGGGAGTGGTGGGAGCAGAAATCCCTTACAATTAAAGACCAGTTCATTAACGCTTTCATACGTATGGATTAGCCATTTTAAGTGAGGTGAAAAAGCAGCCTTGTGAATAGATTTGTAATATCAGGAATCTCATAAAAATTTCATGCTCCACCAGCAAGTGCCCTTGGCTTAATAGCAGTGTCCTTCCCCCCCTTGTATTAATTTCTCAGGTCAGAAGCCTAAAGAAGGCAAATATCACGAATTCTACCTCAGTGCCCCCACAACTTACAATCAAACAAGATGAAGATGGGAGAATGGCTGTGGCCATAGTTTGGAAGCATGCTTAGGAAAGGTACCTTAGTGTCTGGAGGTCTAGCAGAGCCTGACTCAGCTCCTCACACCCTAGGCAGTGCCCTCTCATCCTCCTCCCTCCCCTGATTCCCAGGGTACCGACCTCACCTGGCAACCTCCCAACCTCCCAACTCACTGCTGTCTCCTCTACCCTCTCCTGTGGCCTCAAAGCAAGAACTCTGCAACTCTCTTCCAATTTCTTCCCCTTTCTTTTTACACTCTCACCCTCTCCTATCTTGACGGCTTCCATGACTTTCTCTAGCATCCATACAATGGGAACTCTCTCTATATTTTTCCCCTGGTTTCAGCCTTGTTCCCATTATTCCAGCCCCAGGTAAGAACTATTTACTGACACATCCATCTTGCTCGGCCTGCTGTACCCAAGCCCTAAAGAGGGTCCTTATGCATATTTCCCATTTCCTCTGAATCACCCAGAGGGGTCCTTTGACTCCATTCGCACCCTTGTTCCCTGCATCCAACTGACAACTGAACCCTGATGATCCTGATCCTCACATAAACGTTTAACCCATCCTTTCATTCCCACTGCACAAGTTCATGCCTTTACTTCTATTAGTACTTGCTAGAAGGTCTCTATCTTTTCATCTCTTCTTGACCGTAATATGTGCCGAATACTATGAGAATAATCTGTCTAAAATACATATCAGTTCACATATACCCAATAACGCAAAATGTCTGCAAGTCTTCATAATCCAAACTCCTTAGCATCTACATTCTCCCCACATGTGTCCCCATGAGTATTTTCAGCCTTACTACCTATTACTGCATCTAATGCATCTTATCCTGCAGCAAGCTGGATCCACTCTTCTTTGAACTCCTCCCCATGACCCAAGACTTCTATAGTGCCCTTCCCCCACATATAAATCCAAACAATATTTCAGTGTCCAACTCATTGGAAATTCCGAACTATTGTTCAGAATTTTATATGAACTATTGTTCACATAAAAATTCAATCAATTGCCATCCTCAATACTTCAAGCATTTTAATTAATTAAGTTCTGTCAATGCCCTTCAACCAAAGACTACCAAGGACACACCTGTAGTTGAACAAGTTGAGTTTATTACCCATTGCAGTTAGAGAGACTGTATGCCATGGGAATCGTGGAGTGTCTCAATCAGAAGGTGTTAGGTGGGATTTATTATAGGATTTGAACTCTGGTTAGGTTATTTGGGGAGATTTCACTCTAGAGTGAATGCTGGATGCTGTCAGAAAGCAGGAGCAATTCTTATCTAAAGAAGGGGAAGGGTAGAGCAAGGCCAAAGCTGTATTTGGTAAAGAGGAAGCTGTCACTGTACCTATGTGACACTAAGAACTGAGATAAAGTGGATACTTGGTATTTTGCGGGTTGCAGGGTGACCTTGTTTTTGTATTGGACAAAATTATAAAGTGGTCTTGTTTTGCCTGACTGTATCATAGCCTCTGAATGATCGTATCTAATATCCATGTTATGTGTGATTGTTGATGTCCTTAAGTCCAACAGAAGACATCACGGCCCAGCTGTAAGCATCAGACCAGCTCCTAACAACCTCAAGGTCTACCTGTAAGTGCCAAGCAAGCTCCTGACATCAGCGGCTGCTCTTCTTTTTCTCAGTTCTCAGCATCATCATGATGTCAATATACAGATTTAAACATTCTCTAAAGCAGAGTACAGATTATGAAGAGTAAAGCAAACTCCCCCTTGCTACAGATGCAGCTGGGTGATCAGGATTCCATTTGGGGTCCCAATGGTGAGGGTGGGCATCATATTTTGCAACACAGAAAAGGAAGGACATGAGGGCAGGATTATGATCTGGGGAAAAAAGGTAATATATTCTATACAACCTACAACTCTCAAGAATAGTGTGATATGCAGATCAGAAACCCCCTACAGCATGTTAAATATAAGAATATCTTCATTGGCTGGGAGCAGTGGCTCATGCTTGTAATCCCAGCACTTCGGGAGGCCAAGGCAGGCAGATCAAGAAGTCAGGAGATGGAGACCATCCTGGCTAACACAGTGAAACCCTGTCCTTACTAAAAATACAAAAAATTAGCTGGATGTGATGGTGGGTACCTGTAGTCCCAGCTACTCAGGAGGCTGAGGCAGGAGAATGGTGTGAACCCGGGAGGCGGAGGTTGCAGTGAGCTGAGATTGCACCACTGCACTCCAGCCTGGGCGACAGAGCAACAATCTGTCTTAAAAAAAAAAAAAAAAAAAAAAAAAAAAGTCTTCATCCTGGTAAACTAGATAAAGTTTTTCTGGTTAATAACAGATGAAAGTTGTCCACTGTACTTATCCAAAAATGTAAAGGTACATGGGCCTTAGTGAGCTAAATGTCTTCAAATCTTTGTAGGTATATTTATTTCTTTATTGCTGTTCAATTGCTATTAAAATCCTGACCATTAAGTCTTATCCTTGATCCTGTTTCCAGCAAATATTGTCAGACTACTGATATTTTCAGATCTGAGTTTAACAGAAGGAAGCAGTGTCAACTGTGTCTTTCGGGACATACAGACCAGAAATGCAGCTCACATGTAAGGCATATGTAGAAAATACAAAAAAATTACATCTAAAATCCTTACAAATATAATTTTCTTTCAAAAAATTTCACTTGGAGAAAGTCTACATTTCCTTTGGTTTACAGCCTATTATACATCTGGATGATCTAATTGAGTTACCAGCCCTTTGGTGAAGAAGAATGGGCAGAGGAACTTGGTTGGCAACTGTGCCATGTCTAGTCTGGGATTTCAACTGCAGTTGAAATGATGAGCATCTTAGATCTTACTTGTTAAAAAAAATTATAAACATATTTCCATGTAAAAATCTCCAATGCCCTGTCCCTTAAATTCCTTAAATAGTAATATGTGAGGCACATTCTATAATGGCAGGGTTAATTCAATTCCACAAGTTTAGAGTAATAACTCAAGTGCAAACTATCTTCCTTCCTGCCAGGGACTCCTTCCAATACCGGTCATGTACAGCTATTATCTGCAGAGGCCACCATTGTATTGAGAACACAAGCAATACCGTGGCTCCCACCTGCAGGCGAAATGGTGTCCCCACCCAAGTGAGTTCCACCTCATCCTGTTTGTAGCAGCTCCAAGTTCTCACTTTCTTCAGCAGATTTTAATTTGCAATTTTTAAGAGAATGGGTAGCCTATCACTTAACACTGTCACTGGAAGATAACATTTCAGTAATTACTCAGTGCTGACATTTTATTATTTAATCTTAAAATCCCATCAGAAATCCCTAGCCCGGTAAGCTACAAATGAAGTTTGAAAATAAAACACCCGGCAAATCTGATTTGCAGTAATCAAAATGGCATTTTGTCAGATGGGAACTAATTATCAACCTGACATGATTTCAATCTGCTGCCATTTTATGAAATGAGATCCGTTTGCTCTCTGTAAAGAAGATCAGCCTTGCTGCTCCATAGCTAAGCGCCCAATTTCACCTATTCTCATGAGATTCTTCCATTATGCAAACTGGTGGTGAAGCAATTACATACTCCAAAAGATGAAGATGAGAAATTTCACATTCACAGCCTTGTCATGTTCACCTCTTAAAATGTAAGTTCTTGCCAGGTGTTAAGATGCCTTTTTCATTTTACAGTCACCTAACAATCTGAAGAAACATCCCCTCCGAAGGCAGTTTCAGCTCCCAGGTTCAACGAGAGGGCCCTGTCAGGATTACAAGGCTCTACCTTGAGACTGCTGAACAAATGAAGGGATCACGTTCATTCCACGAACAGAATGCACACGTCTTCAGGCTTTTCAAGGCTATTCAGGGGCTACTGCTGGACCACAGACAATTACCAAGTCAAACGCTCCAAGTAGGCATGAATGTTTTCGCAGAGAATAGATGGAAGGAAAGTGGAACTTAAACAGGAGTGATTTCACCCCCGCATAGCTCGAGAATGCTGCTGGAATCTCCATGGACGGAAAGAAAGAAGAGCTTTCAATAGTCCATGCCAGGAAATGGGCTGCCTGCCTCTCATTTCATGCTCTGACACACAACTCTCCTCTCTTTTCTAATAGAGGGGAAAACTGAGTCCCAGAGATGCCTGTAAATTTCCTATGGTTTTAGTCAGTAAGCGAGGATGTTAGAGGATGTTAGAGAGGTTCTTTCTACCACTCTCGGCTGCCTCTCCCAGTGTGGAAAGAAACATCACGCAGTATATTTTCTATTTGGTTGCCTCACACATGTTGAAAAACTCTATTTGGTATTATTAAAAAATACTATTTATCTCTAACTCCCTTCAATTTTAAGTTTTAGAAATCAACTAACTATAAGAAAAAGTTTGGGTCAGGCATGGTGGCTCAGGCCTGTAATCCAAGCACTGTGGGAGGCCGAGGCAGGCAGATAACCTGAGGTCAGGAGTTCAAGACCAGCCTGGACAACATGGTGAAACCCTGTCTCTAGTAAACATACACAAATTAGCAGGGTGTGGTGGTGGGAGCCTGTAATCCCAGCTACTTGGGAGACTGAGGCAGGAGAATCGCTTGAACCCGGGAGGCGGAGGTTGAAGCCTGGGCAACGAGAGCAAAACTCCATCTCAAAAACATTTTAAAAAAGAAAAAATTTGATATAATTAAGAAAAGAAGTCAGAGGAGAAAGGGAGGAGAAAATAAAGTTGTTTTCTGGTCTTGCAATACTTAATTCTTCTTTGTGGAGCTTCACAGAGAGAACGAAACTCTCAGGAGACAGGTGATAAAGTATTAAGGAAGTTTTTGTTCAGAATGCTGCTGGGGGGAATTTTCACATGTGTTACGACATCCAGAGCAGAGTTGGGAACAGCATGCTCGTGAGTCTGTGTGTGAGTAAGCTCTGTTCTTCCAGCACAATTGCAGCTTGTTTAGTTTGCAAACACCAGTTGTCTCAGTGATCCACATTCCCAATAGGTAAGGGCCAGCACCACACTGCCCCCTCTCACAGCACGCCCAGCTCACAGCACGTGAGGCCGAATCCACATGGAAGAAAACTGGACCCTCTGAGGGGCAGCTATTCCTCTCTCCACTCTGGCTCTGAAGGAGAGCATGGAGGTCAACCAAGAAAAATATCCTCATGTCAAACATAGTGGAGAAACTGTTTCACTTCAAGGTTTATGAGATCCAAAAATGTTACTGTGATAGTTCATTTTGGGTGTCAACTTGGCTAGGCCGTGGTTCTTAGATACTTGCTCAAACACTAATCTAGATGTTGCTATGAAGGTATGTTTTAGATGAGATTAACGTTTAAATCAGCAGACTTTGAAAGAAGCAGATGACTCTCCAGAATGTGGGTGGGCTGCATCCAAACAGTTGAGGGCCTTAAGGACAAAGACTGAGGTTTCCCAAAGAAGAAATAATTCAGCTCAAAACACAACACAGAAACCTCGCCTGAGTTTCCAGCCTGCCAGCTTCCCTACGGATTTTGGACTTGTGAGTCCACACAATTGCATGAGCCAGTTACTTAAAATAAATCTCTCTCTCTTCTCTCTCTCTGTCTCCTGTTTCTCGGAAGAATCCTAACTACTAATGCTGTTACAAAGCAGATTAAACAGCCCTATTCCCTCTGAATTTCAGAGCAGAGAGGAAAGAGGCACTTGGCAAAATATCAATTGCATAGAAAATCGGGGAATTAAGAGTCTATGTGAAAAAAGGCTTTTCAACACCATTCAAGCGCCAAATTGCATTTCTCGGTAACTTTTTGAGTTATTCGTGAGTATGAGACATGCCCTTTGGAAGTTCCAGGCCAGGCTCTGGAGCAGCGAAACCAGGGACAGCTGCATTACAATCTGGGCTCAGCCCCCGTTCTGGGGGTGTGGCCACAGGCACATGACTGAACCTCTAGAGGCATTTCAAACCTTGGTGTAAATGTGACACTAAAAAGACCAGAGATGTGAAGCACCCAGCTCAGAATCTAGAAAGATCAGTGCTCACTAAATAGTGGCTTAGGGTGATCGCTGCTGATACAAAAGCTATTAATAAAACACAGTTCCTCCCAGCCCTAAGGAGGAGAGAGATACATACAAGGATAATTAATGTCCTGTTTCCAAGACCACAAAAGTGATATTGTAGGTGACTGTCGGAACCCAGAGGAAGGGAAACTGAGTCAGCCCCAAAAGTAGAAGTTTGTACAGTGAGGTGGGGTAATGGGGAGCACGCATTCCAGCTAGAGGCCATTGCACCGGCAAAGCCAAGTTCAAGCAAAACCAGATACTGGCCAGCCATACTGATTGGCCAGGGAGATGTGTGGGGATTCATTGTGCTGGGAAGATTTCTAAAGAGCTAGCTCCTGTAAGGATGGAGACATGCATAGAATAGAAACGAGAGGAAAGGGCTGCCCCGTGCATTCCTTTCTGACTACACTAGTGGGTTGTGTACACACAAAATTTTGACTAGTGATTACTCACTTCTAGGTATCAAAACCTCCATAATTAAAAATCTGTAATGCAAATGCAGAAGGCATTTGGAAATTAAATGGTAAAATTTTTAAATTCTTACATAGGGAGCCAGTGGTATAACATAATGTGCATCGAGTAACAATTTTAATAGATAGCACAATTCTGAATGTATTGCACTGTGCTTTTCATGCACATTAAAATGAAAGAGCATATTCTGTTAACTTAAGCACACAATAGTAAAAGATACACAATACAGCAAAAGTTCTGCAATGACTTACAGTAAATTGTTAAAAATGCTTAGCCTGCGATGAGATTAAGCCTGTTTTCAATTTTCTTTATTTTGCTTGGTTTTTCTACAATGAATGTGAGTTGATCATGAAAAGAGGAAAAAGTATTTTTTAACCCTGCCAAGAGTAAATTTAAAAAAGAAAGTGTGTCATAAATGAGTGGAATTCACTTTTATTTACAAGCATACCAGTAAGTATACTTACTTAAAAGCACACCAGTTAAGTATATCATTTTTATTTATAAGTATACCAAGATGCAAAAGAAAAAGTAACAGTCTTTTGAGATTGGTTTGAGATTGAGAAAAGGAAGATTTGCTGTGTAGGGGCGGTACCCACCTGGATCACAGAGGCATTTGTAGCTAGTGCCCACGCTGCGGCACGTGCCATGAGCACAGGGGCTGAGGGCACAGAAGTCAATAAGCTGGGCACAGGTTGGCCCTGTGAAGCCCGGGCTGCAGCTGCAGGTAAAGTGTACCCCGTCCACATAGCAGGTGCCATTGTTCTGGCACGGAGATGAGGCGCAGGGGTCCACCTTTTCTTCACAAGCAGATCCGAAATATCCTGTGAAAAAACACATGGGAGCTTAAAAAAATTAAAACACATTTGCACATAATAACTAATCAACTGAGTCTGCTCCACTGTATATTCATAACAGTTAATTCATTCATAGCTTCCAGATACGTCACAACCCAACAAGATAGGTAGGTTGTTTTTCTCACCTTTAGTAATGTAGGGTTAAAAATATTAAGTCCCACAATTCCATTTTTATTGAAATATAAGGTATATGACTGTTGAGGAGTACATACATATGTGTACATGAATATATTTATGTGTACACAAGTGTATATGTACGTGTGTATACTCTAGAAACATATCAAAAATAAATTAATGGTAATTTCCTAAAGGAATATGGGATTTGGATCAGCAGAGGGCTCTCCCCTCTTATTTTGTATACATTAATGGGGAACATATTTCTTATTTTGCTTTAATAGATATGACATAATCCCGAATTTAAAAAATTAAAACCATATCAAATAGTAAACAATGAAAAAGTCTCTTTTTCATCCTTGTCCCTTTGTCTCCCATTCCCTTCTCTACAAGCAGCCACTGTTAACAGTTTCTTGAATATATGCTTTTTAAAAAATTGATTGTTGTAACAGAGAAACAAAAGTGATCTACCCATACAACGAAATACCACTCAGCAATAAAAAAAAAAAATAAGTACTGACACATGGTATGACATGAATGAACGTCAAAAGCATTATGCTAAGAAAAGAAGCTAGGCACGAAATACTACATATTATATAATCCCATTTGTAAGAAATGTGCAGGAAAAGCAAATCTGTAGATATAGAAAGTAGATAAATGGTTACCTATGGCTGGGCCGGAAAGAGGGGTTCACTGCAAATGGACATGAGGAGTCCACTGCGGTGGATGGAAATGTTTTAAACTTGGATTGTGGTGATGGCTGTACAACTCTGTAAATTTACTAATATGCTTTGAACTGTACATTTCAAATGAATGAATTTTACAATGTATAAATTGTACACGTAAATAAAACTTTATGTTATATAAAATTATGTAAGGCTGTTAACTTTTTCTTTTAAATATGGTTACTATGTAGGTGATTTTTATCTTGTTTCCTGTGTATCTGATTCAGTATTTCTTGTTAAAAAATTATACATGTGCATATGTGTGGGTCTCTACATCTGTGCATACATGTAGGTATATATATTTAACAATGCTTTCCATAAAACTACACTTCTTTCAATACTTTAAGAGAAGTTTGAAAATTAAAGATTATTCAAATTTTAGAAATAAAAGTGAAATAATTTCACTCACATATAGTTTGTATTCTAATAGTCTATTACACTTCTCTTGTTTACATTTAAGTTTATATTTACTCATCTTCTTTTAGAACTCCTAGCAATACTGACAATTTTTGTTGTTGTTAAGGACACATTTAATATGTAAACAAACCAAAATAACTCCCAGATTTAATTATGTGAAGCACCACTCATCAATTGGCATAATCAACTTGGTATTTCTCTGTGCAGTATAGAAATATAAAATTATCCTCCAAAAAAATCCAATGCTATTCAGCATTTTATAAAATTCCTGGTAGCTTTTAAATCTGAGAAATCCTACTAAAAATGTACCATACAATCAGTTTTAATAACACTTCAATTCTCCAAAAAGTTTCTTGGCGGCCTCAGGTGGAATATAATTCTACCCATCATGAGATATGTTCCATTTTACTCTGATTGAAAATAAGAAACATTTTTCAACATATGACAGTACTATATGTTACTGTCACTATTTAACATGATTTCAAAAATAGGATTTAATATCTCAAATCTTTTAATTTTAGAAAATAAAATAATTTTTATCTGTCTAGAAAATGCAGCATAGCTGCTTAAAATATTAAAAGGCCCATTTGATTTGCTCGAGCATAACACTAAAAGTCATTCAATTTTTTTTCTTAATATAAAGGAATAATTTTGAGAAATGAATTGACCAAGCCACCCCACAGCTTGCATTTAGTTAGATAGTGACCCAAGATTGCATCTTATGACTTGAGAGGAAAAAAAAATGGCGGGGGTGGGCGGTGGCCAGTGCGGAGCAGCACAGGTTCTAGGTTAACCTTGCGGATGCACTGATTTCTTTACAAGAAATTCAGGCTCATGATAAATTCCATACCCAAGGCTGGGTACCAGTTTGCCCAAAACAGCAGCTCAAGGTGAATCAGAAAATCATAAATGTTAATGCTCAGAAACGGAAATCAGTTTATTTTACTTTATTTTATTTTATTTTACTTTTTGAGACAGAGTCTCACTCTGTCGCCCAGGCTGGAGTGCGATGGCACAATCTCGGCTCACTGCAACCTCTGCCTTCAGGTCAAGCGATTCGAATGCCGCAGCCTCCTGAGTAGCTGTGATTACAGGAGCACACCACCACGCCCGGCTAATTTTTGTATTTTTAGTTGAGACAGGGTTTTACCATGTTGGTCAGGCTGGTCTTGAATTCCTGACCTCGTGATCCACCCGCCTTGGCCTCCCAAAGTACTGGGATTACAGGCGTGAGCCACCGCGCCTGGGCACAGAAATCAAATTTAAGAGGACATTTTGATTATTTTTGTTCCTCCAGAAGAACTGAACTAATGATGACAGAAGGTGACAGTTGAGAACTGTCAACTCTGTCAACTCTTTTAGTTGAGAACACAGAGAAGAGAAATGATCATAGGAATTGTATCCTTGAAAACTCTGTGAGATTAGGTGGGTGAGAACTTGATGGAAAGAATATCTAGGGAGGGTCAAAAGCAAAATCAGGAACAAGAAGCTTATACCTATGTTAGGAGCATAAAAATGAAAATTACTTAGAACTACTAGAACCCAGTAGAAGAGTTAATATTAAATATAGTTCTCAGAGGAGGTTGATAATTAAGCATTGGATTAGCAATGTCATGGGTTAAATTGCATCCCTCCAAAATTCATATTTTTTAAAATTAGCTTTCTCTGGTTGAGTAAAATTCATATTTTGAAGCCCTAACTCTCAATACCTCAGAATGTGGCTTTTCAGAGATAGTGCCTTTAAAGAGGTGAGTCAGTTAAACTGAGGTTGTTAGGTTGGGCCCTAATGCAATCTGACTGGTGTCTTTATAAGCAGAGATCAGGACACAGAAAAAGACACCAGAGATGCCTGTGCACAAAGGAAAAGACCTTGTGAGGAGGAGGCAAGAGGGTGGCCCTCTGCAGGCCAAGGAGAGAGGCCTCAGAAAAAATCAGCCCTGCCAGCACCTTGATCCTGAACTTCCAGCCTCCAGAACTAGAAGTAGATGAACTGTTTATCAGCCTCCAAAGCTAGAAAGAGATGTCTGTTGTTTAAGCCTGCAGTCCTTGGTCACAGCAGCCTAAGAAGACTCACACAAACAGGGAGCATAAGGAGACAGGGAAGCGATGATTAGGATCTTGTGTTTGATTCTGTGTCCACCACGACAGCAGTCTGAGCGACCATGGCAAGGCCCCTTTTCTCCCATCGTCCACTGCCTGTACCTGGAAAACAGGGCTGAAACTATTTTCTTTACAAAGTCATTGTGGGTTCTGAAAAAAATATATTTCAAACTTCCTAGTACGGTTCCCAGTCCAAGGCTTGAAGAATGAATTAATTTAAAATGCTAATAATAACAGCAACAGGCCAGGCGTGATGGCTCATGCCTATAATCCCAGCACTTTGGGAGACCGAGGCAGGTGGATCACGAGGTCAGGAGTCTGAGACTAGCCTGGCCAACATGGTGAAATCCCGTCTCTACTAAAAATACAAAAATTAGCTGGGCACAGTGGCGCATCCCTGTAATCCCAGCTACTGCGGAGGCTGAGGCAGGAGAATCGCTTTGAACCCAGGAGGTGGAGGATGCAGTGAGCCGAGATAGTGCCACTGCACTACGGGCTGGGTGACAGAGCAAGACTCTGTTTTGAAAAATAAATAAACAAATAAATAAATAACAGCAACAGCTAACATCCACTGGAGGCTGATTTGCATCACCTGGTTCTAACCCTTTAGGTGAATTATTTCATTTAACCCTACTATTATAGTAGGATGTAAGAACTATAATAGCCCTGTCTTACAAATGTGAAAACAGTGACATGAGAATATGAAGTAGCCTTTTCAAGTCTAAATAGCTAGTATATGGCAGAGCTGGGACACCAAGGCCAAGTGCTTACACGTCACCTACACTGCACAGAAGAGAAGTGAATGACAAACCAATTAAGATGTTATGATGTGTAAGCAAAACCAGGACTTATGTTTCTATCCTGTTTGTGTCCTGGTGAAAGAATAGAAGATTTACTGATCAAGTCAAAATAAAGGAAAAAGTGAATTTTAGAAAGGCAATCACTCTAGCTTTATGTCAATATACTCAGTTATAAATAGTAATATAAGCCACACAGAATAGTCCAAGTAGAAAGAAAAATGGGTAACGAGGAGACATAAAGGGTCATGGCTTTGGAGAGAGCCAATATTTCAATAAGGCCAAGGGAAGTGTGGAGAATGAACAATAATGAGAGCACTGGTCAGGCCAGGTCACGACTGGTCTTATGTGTTACACTTGGGAGTTTACATTTCATTCTGAGGCTACTGGATATCATCTATTTTCATTATTTATATCTCTAATTATAGGCAATGTGGAGAGTGAATCAGAAGAGGCTGAGACCGGAAGCATGAAACCAGTTGTTTACTTGAATAATTGAGGTTGTGAGGGCCAATTTGTAGCAATAAAGATAAAGAATGTGAAATATATTAGAGCATGATTCTATAAGTAAAATTGTCAATTCAGGGACCACTTGGACTGTAGAAGAATGAAGAGAGGACAGAGTCCAGAGACACAATGCAACATGAGTCAAAAATGCAAATGCCAGCAGAAGTCCGGTAGGTAATGTTGATACACAGAGTGGATCAGGTGTAATACAATAGGGACTGGCAGGGTCTGTGGCAAACTGGAGAAAGCATGCCCCTTCCAAAAAAGACGGCCGTCATAACCTGCAGCCAATTCGAAACATGGGGCCAGGTACCATATCTTCTGAATGTTCAAGAAAAGTCCAAAATCCAGTTCTTGTTTGAGCCTTGTATATTTTATTATTATTTTATTTATTCATTTTTTGAGATGGAGTCTTGCTCTGTAACCCAGGCTGAAGTGCAGTGGCATGATCTCGGCTCACTGCAACCTCCACCTCCTGAATTCAAGCCATTCTCTTGCCTCAGCCTCCCAACTAACTAAAGTTGCCTCCCAACTACAGGCACTTGCCACCACGCCTTGCTAATTTTTGTATTTTTAGTAGAGACAGGGTTTCACCATGTTGGCCAGGCTGGTCTTGAACTCCTGACCTCAGGTAATCCACTTGCCTCAGCCTCCCAAAGTGCTGGGATTACAGGCGTGAGCCACCACACCCAGCCAAGCCTTGTCTATTTTAAACTGTTGATAAATCATTTCTCCAGCAAATAAAGCATATGTATGGGCCCTGTATATGTGGCTTCTCTGTGTGAGTTAATGTTAAAGAGCTTTGAACCAAGGGGAATTGGCTTTAAACACCATCTCAGCCCATTAAACTGTGGGACTTTGGGCTAGTATTTAATCACCCTGACTTTCTGCTTTTGTATCCATGAAAGAAAGATATTAATGCCTACAATTTTCATTTCTTATGAAGCTTAACTGCAAAAATCCAAGCAAAGCACTTGGCACAGTGACTCTCCAGTTGTGCTAATAAGAAGCAGCAATAATTATAATGTAATTTCCAGGTTTTCAGATGGGGGGACAATGTGGATAGTGTTGTTATCAAATGCAGTGGAAAATACAGGAGGAGGCTGCTAGGGGAGGGTTATGAGTTCAGCTTTGTGCAAAGTGAGTTGAGATGCTTTTGCAGTTGTTCAATAGTCATTAAATATGCAGAACTTGTGCTCAGGAGAGAGGTATGAACTAGACTGTGGACTGGGAGCCATATACACATGGATGGGAATTGGATTCATCATAGGTATACATGACACCACTTGGGGCAAATGAACAGAGAGACAAGAAAGTTCAAGGCTGGAACTCTGAACAACTGTAACACTTGTGAGCACAAGAAAAAAGAGGAAACCAAGAGCATGTCTCAATGAGAGACCTCTCCTCTTGTTCTGCAGCTCTCTGTAGATCTCACTCTCTCCTAGCACCTAACCCACCCTGTCTGCCTCCTCCATAAGTGGTCTCTGATTTTCTTGAGATCAGGGAATGTAACTTACATGTCTTTGTATCCCTGTTGCTCAGAATGAAGCTTGGAAGATGGTAGGCATTTGATCAGGGACAGATAAATGGACAGACAGGCAGACAGACGGATGGATGAATAGACAGCTAGCTAAGTTTCAAGAAAGAAAGAAGTTTTAGGTTTTGGTCAGGAATAAAATACATTTAAAAAAAAAAAAAGAAAGAAGAGAAACCAGGAGAGAAAGGTGTCACTGAAAACAATGGAAGAGAGAATGTGAAAAAATGGCACTGAACCTTGACTGTAAATCACATGAACGAGCCCGCGCCAGCCTGCTGCAAGATGAGAGACGGCATGGAGCAAAGGAAGCTAGCACAGCCGAGGCCATTCTAGACCACTTGACCTCCATCAGTGTGGCCATTGACCAGCTAAGCTTGCCCAAATTGCTATTGCAATGTACAAGGACTATGAGCTAAATGAGTGGCTGCCATTTTAACCACTAAATTTTGGGGGTGGTTTGTTATGCAGCAAAAGTTAACTGATAAAATTAATAGGAGCTACAGGGTTGTATCTATGTGGGAATGTAGGCCAGAGGGAGATCCTTGTTTTGCTTTGCTTTATGGAACAGACTTGAAGAGTAATTGATCATACACTACAGGAAAATCTCACTAAAGAGATGATCAATAAATGTTTGTTGAATTGAATAACGAAAAGGCCCACTGCTGTTGAATCAAGGATCCTGTGTTTTATTATTATTAAAATTTTGCTTTTTCTTACCAATTCAAGAAAATACAATGCAGGATGAGAATGGAACTAATACTTAATATTTTCAGAGTCTGCTAGCATACCTCAGTATATACTGAGGAGAGAATACACTTTTGGCATATTATCCAGTCTAAAAAAAGAAAGTGGGATATAAAATGCTCTTCTGTTACAAAGAATGACAAAGCAAAAAGAAAATGAATGCAAGGTATATCTGAATACACTTTGTAGAGATGAATGTGAGGTACAGCAATTATGAGATAATTTTCCTGGCTCACATGATTATTAATGACCACTAGAAAAGGAATTCCAGACTTAAAGGCTGAGTCAATTTTGAGATGCTATTGCTTTAACTAGTAAATTCTCCATTTCCTTCTATCACCTAAGCTATTGTTATCTTCTTGTTCATATGACATCCTTTTGCAAATGACTCACATCTCCTTCAGCCACCCTCTAAGTGACCTTCCTAAGAGAAGCAAGAACAGGTTTTATAATTCAAAGAATGCAGAGCCAGAAAATCAAAGTTTGAATCTTCTTACTACCATGTGACCTTAGGCTTAATCCTTTTTTCTCTAATTTTCTTACCAGAAAATGGTGTTGGCTTCTACTATGAAGTCAAGTAAGGTGACACATGTGCTCAATAAATGTTGGATTCTTTTCCCTTTAAACGGTGGTTCTAGGGTAATCTCAAGTTGCCTGTATATTCAGTTTGTGGTTAGAGAAAGGAAGCTGGTCTGTCAATCAATCTGTGGAACACCATCCATTTTCACATTTGTATGAACCCCTCAGGGTCGTGACCCTGGATGTCTATAAAGGGAGATTTCTGGAATTGGGAGGTGCTCACACATTGCTCTCTAAACACAGTTACTGGGTCACACCGTGACGCTGGTGAACAGAGGTGGGGTCCCAGGGCAGACAGTCGTGGGAAGAGGTGGGAAGCAGGAGTGTCCCTGAGAACATCTCTGTACAGGCTTGAAAAGACAATCTACTGTAGTTGTGCTTGTTAATAGCAAACACTTGTGTGTACCAGGCACTGTTCCAAGGGTTTTAAATATACTAAGTCCTTTAACTCTCACATCAATCCTATGAGATAAGAACTATCATTTCCCCATTTTCAGATGAGAAAATAGGGATAGAAAGATCAAGTAACTTTCCCAAAGTTACACAGCTAGTAAACGGCAGGTTTGAGATTTGAACCCAGGCAGTCAGATTCAGGTCCAAGCTTCTAACCAGCACCCTGTGCTGTGGCACCCAACACCTGGGGTATAGCAGTATATTAGTCCATTTTTGCATTACTACAAAGGGATACCTGAGACTGGGTAATTTATAAAGAAAAGAGGTTTAATTGGCTGACGGTTCTGCAGGCTGTACAGGAATCATGGTGCCAGCATCTGCTTCTAGTGAGGTCCTCAAGGAGTTTACAATCATGGCAGAAGGTGAAAGGGAAAGCTGGCGTATCACAGGGTAAGAGCAAGAGCAAAAGAGAAAGGCAGGAGGTGCCACACACTTGTAAACAACCAGCTCTCATGTGAACTCAGAGTGAGAACCAAGGGGATGGCACTGAGCCACTCATGATGGATTCCCGTGATCCAAACATCTCCCACCAGGCCTCAGCTCCAACACTGGGAATTACGTTTCCACGTCAGATTTGAAGGGGACGAACATCTAAACTACACCAAGCAGAAAGGCCAAGAATGAGAGGGCAGGTGCTCCAGGGTCTGTCAGGCCTCTGTCCCTTCCTGACCATGTGTAGCATGGATATTAGGACTTTTTGTCCTAATATCCATCTCTCCACTTCCCACGGTCTTAGGCTTCTGGTCACATGGCAACATAGAATAATGTCTACAGGGACCAGCCTCTTCTGCAGCTACATGTACATCTGTGATGACCTTCTGAATAACAGACACAAGTGAAAATGTCCTGAAGTCACATCTATAGAAAATTCCTTGAAAGAAGTTGGCAAGCACCCTTTGCTCTTTCACTACTTTCCCCCTTCATCCATCCCACCATCTAGACCACATAGATGATGACCGAGTTTTTCCTAAGTTTGGTGAAAAACATCTACCCATACACAATATGCTCAGTGAACCCCAGGGAGAATAAATCAAATATACAGAAGTGTCACAGACAAGCTGCTGAAAACCAAAAATTAAGAGAAAACATTAAAAGAAGCCAAAAAGAAAAAAAAAGACATGATACACACATCAAGCAATAGTAAGACTGACAGATGACTTGTCACCAAGATCCACAGAAGCATAAGATAACAAAATGACATCTTTAAGGCACTGGAAAAATAAACTTGTCAAACAGAATTCTATTTTCAGGGAAAATAACTTCTAGTAATCAAGGCCAATTAAGATATTTTCTGATAAAGAACAGCTGAGAAAATTTGTTGCCAGCAGATCTAGCCACACTACAAAAATACTAAAGAAAGTTATTTAAGCTAATAATAGGTGGAAACTCAAGCCTACGGGAAGAAATTAAGGGCCCTAGAAATGGCACTCTGGGGGAGTAAATATTCATTTTTTCTTAATTTCTTTTAAAAATGGTTAAAAGCAATAAGAACATTGAATTATGATGTTGTAACGTACGTAGAAGGAATATACATAACAAAAGAACAAATAATAAGGGAAGTTAATAGAATTTTACTACCGTTAGGTTCTTACATTTTGCATGAAGTGATTAAATGTTGATTCTAAGTAGACTCTCATAAATTAAGGGTGTACACTGTAATTCCCAGAGCAGCCACTAAAACTAAAACAGACACAACAAAAACCCCAAACCAAAAAGCCCAGCAGTATAGCTAAAAAGCCAGTTAAGAAAATAATGTCTTTTTAAATATTCTACTTACCCACCCACCCCCACCATCAAAGAGGGCAGGAATAGAATAAAACAAAGAACATATGAGAAAAATAGAAAATAAATAGCAACGAGGTAGACTTAGATCCAATCATATCAATGTTATATTGAATATAAGTAGACTAACACCCCAATTAAAAGGCATAGATGGTCAGACTTCATTTGAAAAAAAAAAAAAAAAGATCTAACTATGTGCTCTCTAAAAGAAACACACTCCAGTATAAAGACACATAAAAATGGAAAGTAAGGCCAGGCGCGGTGGCTCACACCTGTAATCCCAGCACTTCAGGAGTCCAAGGTGGGCAGATCACGAGGTGAGGAGTTCGAGACCAGCCTGGCCAATGTGGTGAAACCCTGTCTCTACTAAAAATATAAAAATGAGCTGGGTGTGGTGGTGCGCACCTGTAATCCCAGCTACTGGGGTGGCTGAAGCAGGAGAATCGCTTGAACCCAGGAGGCAGAGGTTGCAGTGAGCTGAGATCACACCACTGCACTCCAGCCTGGGTGACAGAGCAAGACTCTATCTCAAAAAAAAAAAAAAAAAAAAAAAAAGGGAAAGTAAAAGAATAGAGAAAGACACATTGTGAAAAAGAAAGCATAAGAAAATTAGTATTCTCTGTTTAAAATCAGAAAAGGTAGACTTCAAGACTAAGAACATTATCTGACATAAAAAGGGACACTTAATATGAAAAAGTGACTAATCCAACAGGAAGCTTTAACAATCCCAAATATGTAGGCGCCTAATAAGAGAGCTTCAAAATACATGAAAGAAAAACTGCCAGCAAGAGAAACAGAAATTATCACAGAAGAAGCCCTTTCTTAGTAACTGACAGAATCAATTGACAAAATGAGCTAGTTTATACAATATTTAAATAACATATTCTTTTCATGTGCACATGAAATAAGTCATTTTAATAGATACAGAAAAATTATTTGGCAAAATTCAATATGTATTCATCATTTTTAAGAAGAAAGAAAAACTCTCAGCAAACTAAAATAGAAGGTAACATTTGCTGTATCTTTTAGGGTATATACAAAAAAAAAAAACTATGGCTAATATCACACTTAATGATGAAATAACAAATATTTTCTCCCTAAGATAGAGAGCAAAGCAAGGATGTCTACCCTCAGCACTTACATTCAATATTTTACTGGAGGTTCTATATATGCAAAAAAAAAGTAAAAGAAATAAAAAACATAAAGTGTAGAAAGGAAAATAAGACTTATTATTCACCAATCTACGATTTTATACAAAGAAAATCCAAAGAAATCTAAAATAAAAATTTGGGAAACTAATAGGTAAATTTAGCAAACTATCAGCATACAAAGTCAATATACAAATATCAATAGTGTTTCTATACACTAGTAATAAGCAACTGGAAATTAAAAAATGTTTTACTGGCATTTATAATATTATCAAAAAGCATAAAATAGGATTAAATTTAACAAAAGATATGCAAGATGTCTACACTGAAAACTATAAAACGTTACTTGAAGAAATTAAAAATACTCAACTAAATGAAGACATATACCACGTTGATGGGTTGGAAGTCTCACTATTGTTAATATTTAAGTTCTATTCAAATTGATTTACTGCAGTACTAATTATTTGGGGATGCCTATTGTTTATAACTAAATCAAATTCTAATTGATAAATTACATCAGCACAATCAAGTAAGTAGCTCTTACATGTTTTATACATCTCTTATCTTTTTGTTAAAAATGGAAATAATAGAATAGCTGTATGCATCCAGTAGTTATAGTCGTACTAGTAGAAATAGAAGAAAGAAGAGAAATTGTTGTGTTAAAAGTAATAGAAAATTTTTATTGAGTTCTTATTATACACAGGACATTATGCTGAGCAAAAGAGCAATTGGTGTTTATTCTTTCTAACTTATCACAACCACTGGCTCAAGTAGGGTCTACCACCATCTACTTTTTACAGAAAAAGGTTCAGAGACTTCACTTTAGGGAACTAACCTAGGAACACTCATCTAGTAACTGGGAAAAATAACATTCAATCAGGTTTGTCTGACTCCAAATCTGTGCTCTTAAGCCCCAATCCATTTGCTGCTTCTCACAAGAGAGTTTGTGTAAAAGCATTCAACAAGTCGAAAATGCCATGCTAGCATACGAAATTATGGTCAGATCAGCTGGGCATAGTGGTGTGTGCCTGTAATCCCAGCTACTCAGGCGGCTGAGGCAGGAGTTCAAGACCAGCCTGGGCAACATAGTAAAACCCCATCTCAAAACAAAAAAAAGAGGCCAGGCATGGTGGCTCATGCCTGTAATTCCAGCACTTTGGGAGGCCGAGGCAGGTGGATCACGAGGTCAGGAGATCGAGACCATCCTGGCTAACACGGTGAAACCCCGTCTCTACTAAAAATACAAAAAATTAGCCAGGAGTGGTGGCGGGCGTCTGTAGTCCCAGCTACTCGGGATGCTGAGGCAGGAGAACGGCGTGAACCTGGGAGGCGGAGCTTGCAGTGAGCAGAGATGGCACCACTGCACTCCAGCCTGGGCGACAGACTCCATCTCAAAAAAAAAAAAAAAAAAGAAAGAAAGAAATTATGTAACATAACTGTTATAAATTCTGTAATTTGACAGCTTTGAAAACCAGAAATTACTTAGCAATTACAAATTTTGAACTCTGTATATTTGCATAAATGTCCTGAGCCTGATTTGCCTATTGGCTCTCTGTATTTCAATATCACATGGAGGATATTTTTTAAAATAATTATGGGCCAGGCGTGGTGGCTCATGCCTGTAATCCCACCACTTTGGGGAGGCCGAGGCGGGTGGATCACAAGGTCAAAAGATCGAGACCATCCTGGCTAACATGGTGAAACCCCGTCTCTACTAAACATACAAAAAATTAGCCGGGTGTGGTGGGGGGCGCCTGTAGTCCCAGCTACTCGGGAGGCTGAGGCAGAAGAATGGCGTGAACCTGGGAGGCAGAGCTTGCAGTGAGCAGAGATAGCACCACTACACTCCAGCCTGGGTGACAGAGGGAGACTCTGTCTCAAAAAAAAAAAAAAAAAAAAAAAAATGAAATTTGAGTCCTAAGGAATAAACATGTGCTACCAACTCCTTATAAAATCAGAACTCTTAAAATAATTCAGATATCAAATTAAGAGCCAAGATGTTTATGTAAGAAACTTTAAGAGAAAATCATAAATGTTTTGGTGTTACAAGCCAATGTGTAAGGTTGAGAGCTTTTTAAAAACTATCAGCATACAAAGTCAATATACAAAAATTATATATGAAATATATAAATTTTTATTTTTTTTTTAGAGCTGATTGGTTTTAAATACAAACCTAAAGCCATATTTTTAGGAGAACTTTTTTTCATAAGGCTGCACAAGGCAACCAGTTCTTACACTGGTAATTTATAAAATTTAACACAATAAGAAACACCTGATGACATTATAAATTTTCAGAACAGAAATTATAGGCATCAAATTTGAATATTAGTTTTTAATATTCAAGATGCAGGCATAGTCTCCTAATCTGTTGATGGAGACCAGACATTGGTTGATTGGTGGCTGTTAGCTACAATGCATGTTACAGGTTTGTTGATGTATATATTTTGAAATGTTGCGTCAAAACTAGCTTGTAAACATGATAGTGATCACAGAAAGGTCAAATGTTACAAACATAGTTTCAAAAATTAAACGGAGACCACATGTGAAACAACGTATATTCAGAAGCACCTGTGTAAGTGATCCCAAACTCAGATACAGTACTATGTGAGTCTGATTCCCCCTTGTAGAAATATAGAAGTCTGCGATTCAAAGCTAAAGCGAAGATGAGTAAACATATCCCTGTGTTGGAGTTACAGAGTGTAGGGCAGTAGGATGAGTGCCAGTAAAAAGACATTTTACAACACAAGGTGGAAAAGGCCTTGGGTCATCTGTGGCTGAGACGGTCAGAACAGATTTCATCTTCCCCCAAAAATTCTAAAAATAAACCAATATTCTCATTCACTCTATTTTCTCCTTTCCCTCCTTCTCTCTAAATATAAATATACAGACATACATTATATATAAAGAGTTTTCAATTCAATCTCCAGGTCTAGGAACCTCTCTGCATTATCCTGTTCCTACATAATGTTATAACTCTAAAAGAAATTATTTGAGCTAGCCTTTGGTAAAGTTTCTCTTTTTATTAGCACAGCTCTTTAAGAGCTTTGACTGGTCAATCTAGTAATAATGATCTCTCAAGGTAAGTGTTTTTTAAAATTCCCCTTATAAAATATGCAAATCAAATTAGTTATGGTGGCAAAGGGTAGAGAATTGGAAAAGGAAATTTAACATTCCTGGGTTCAAGCACATTCATGGACATATTTAACCTCCAAAATATGAAAAACGATAGATAGGAGAACAAATACAATACTGCTACATAGAATAATGTAACATAAATAATAAAAATAATAGTATTTATGAAATGACTAAAGGATTAATATGCTATAACAGAGGAATAATATACAATCCTAACTGGAAGCTAATAAGCAAATATATTTGGATTTACAATCTTCCTTGAAGAGTAGAAAATGAAAAACTATTTGGTGATGGTAGCCAAAAAGTGCAAGCAGAAAGATGAACATAGTGATATCTCTGGTGTGCAATAGTGTAATTCAAATGATACAGACCTGAGATGATGGACATAAGGAAATCTTGGAAAGAAAACACAAGAGCTCCAGAGAAAAGGTCTATTTCAAACACATGGAAACAATGGCAGCAGCCAAGAGGTTTAAAACAACTGATTTTAAAACAAGGGGAAAGTTTAGGAAAGGATGAAAAATTAAAGAATTACAATGGAAAATAAACAAAATAGAATTACAAAAGAAACCTACTGAAGAGGAATGCAAAAAAAGTAATTTAGCTAGTTGACTTTCCTTCAAATTTTCTGTTTGAACCAATATTAAAGTGAACATTACTGCTGAATTATTTATTATGTAAGTAGAAACAAATCAATACCCTTTAGATACACCCATTATGGAATCAGATATTTAAGACCAAAAGAAAACATTTCTGGAAGATTTTAAATTACAAGACAATGAAGTCACTCTATGTATTGTCAGAAAGCAATAGAGGTGTCAGAAATTTTTGCAATACTAAAGGAAAATACAGAATAAAGTGACACTGGCATTTTTTGCTGACAGGGTAAAGACAATTCACATCAAAGAAATGATGTGTATAGGCATTTTAAACTCAACTCAGCTTTCCATCGCCTTGGCAAATGGTTCCAGTCAGAAACCTAGGAGTCATACCTGATTGTTTTTCTTCTCTTAACCCCCATATCCATCCAATTAGTGGATCTTATAGACATTATCTCCAAAATACATCATGAACCCAAACACTTTCTTGCAACTTGGCTGCTACCATCCTAGCCAAAGATACAACTATTAAAATTTCGCTCCCATTATAATAGTTTTCTCTTATGAGATTCCCTGTCCATCTTACCCCTATAACCAATTCTCCAAACAGCAATAATAATTTTCTTAAAATGTTAATTTTCTTAAAATGTTAATATTATCATGACTTCCAGTAAGTCCTAGAATAAAATTTAACCTCCTTTCCATAGGCTACAAGTCCTGTGTGCTCCAAGCCCAGTCTTATGCCACATGCTTCAGAAGCTGGCCCCACTGGCCTCCATTCAGTTTCCAGAAATAACAAGCCATTCCTCCACCTTGATCCTTGCCACATGCCATTTCCACTGTCCGGAAGCTGCTGCTCCTACCTGCTTACAGAGCTGACTCCTCCTTATGTGTTAATTTTTGACATAAGTGTTAGACAAGGAGGCCTCTCCTGATCACTTCATCCTAGGTACATATCCCTTTCTTATTCTGTATCACAGTACCCTGCTCACCCCTTTCATAGCACTTTTTATTTGCAATGAAATAGGTGTGTATTGGTTTCCCTGTTTATCACCTGTTTCCCACCCAGAATAAGACCACAGGCTTCTTGGAGGAGGAGCCAGGTTGGTTCCTCTCACCATTGTGCTTTGGCATCCAGCATAGTGTCTGAGTTATGGGAAGTGTGCAGTAAATGTTTGTGGAATAAATGGGTGGATTAAATGAATGGTGTAATAGAGAACATATTCCAACAGATTTGCAACACAATAGAGTAGTTAGGAAAAGCAAATTGATAAATATGGATGAGGTTTTGGAAATTATAATGAGGGAATATGAAAGGAAAAATATTAGTCATTAGATGTTTTTATTACAGATATATAAATGAATAATCACTAGATCAAAATGAAAGTAGAAAATATATTTATTTATTTTGTGATGGGGTCTCACTTTGTCTCCCAGGCTGGAGTATAATAGCATAATCATGGCCCTCAGCAGCCTTGAACTCCTGGATTCAAATGATCTTACTGCCTCAGCCTCCCGAGTAACTGAGATTACAAGCACATCCACCACATCCAATTAAATTTTAATTTTTTCATGGAAATGTGATCTCCCTATGTTGCCCAGGCTTGTCTTGAACTCCTGCCCTCAAGGGATCCTCATGCTTTAGCCTCCCAAAGTGCTGAGATCACAGGCATTGAGCCGCTGTGCCCAGCTGAAGGTAAAATAGTTTATGAAGTATTCTGCTACGCAGCACAGGAAAGCAAGGAGAAGGTAGAATCCTGACTCTCAAAGAGCTCATTCTTGTACAGAGGAGACCAGAAGGACATATTTGAGATAATGAGAGAACAAGTTGAGGCCATTTTTCCTTCCTGCAAACATTAATGGAATGATTCCAGCCTGGCAGGAAGGGTTGAAGGACCAGCCCAGGCTGTCAAAATGGAATCAGTGTGTGCGACACCAGCTCTAACTGTGGCAGAAATTCAGAAGGAAGAACCACTATGATGTGTGCAGGTCAGAAAAATCTCATGGGAGAGTTGGCTTTTCTAACTGGGCCTGAAAGAAAGCACAGGAGTTGACTTGGCAGAAGAGGACAAGAAGTGATGTTCAAATGAGAGAAGGGGTTTTGGCCAGTGTTTATGGAAAACTTAATTGGGACCACATTTGTTCTGGTTCTAAGAAAGCAGACAGTTATGTGAGATAAAGAGAAAGGGGAATATCTAGGAAAATCAATTACAAAATCATGAGCTGTAAAAGACCCAATAGGATTGCATTTTAAATGTGACTTTGAATTTTTAAGAAAATCCATCTGAGAGAGTAAAAAATATCTTAAGGACTTTTTCTTGAGCAGAACGAAAGTCAAAGTTAGATTTAAGACAGGAAAACGAAAAACAGCTAGGAAATCATCAGAAGAATGTTAAATCAGCTCTCCCTTAATTTGGAATACATAGAAGGGCATAAGAGATAAAACTTATTTAAAGGATATAGTTATGTGAACAAAAATAATTGGCTATTGACAATGGAGATTTAGAGGTTTGGTCAGAAGGTCTGCGTTTCCCTCTGGGTCTTCATTTATCTAACCTAGACTAATTGGGAGCAGCCATGCATCAGGCACTGCTTCAAGACTTTCCATTCTAGTGAGGAAAACATACAATAAAAAAACAAGTAAATAGGTATCCTCAGCCAGGGCTACAGGTTATTGAAGCAGGGTGGCGGGGGGTGGAGAATGGTGGGGGCTGTGTAAGATACTGGAGTCAGGAAGACCTAAGTGACACAAGGCGGAGAGAGAGCCATGTGAGGGCCCCTATGAAGAAGGGTACAGGGTCAGGTGCAAATGCTCCCAGTAGCATTGGATATAAGGTGAATGGCTTCCCACTGGAGGACAATTTCTAAGCCTTTGGCATGTTTGAACAACAGCAAGAAGTCAGAATCTGGAGAAAAGGAAAAGAAGAGAGGAATAAGAAATGAGGTTGGAAATTGTGGAAGACAGTGTGGTGATTCCTCAAAGACCTAGAACCAGAAATACCATTTGACCCAGCAATCCTATTACTGGGTATATACCCAAGGGAATAGAAATCATTCTATTATAAAGATGCATGCATGTGTATGTTCATTGCAGTACTATTCACAATAGCAAAGACAGGGAATCCACCCAAATGCCCGTCAATGGTAGACTAGACAAAGAAAATGTGGTACATATACACCATGGAATACTATGCAGCCATAAAAAGGAATGAGATCATGTCTTTTGCAGGGACATGAATGGAGCTTGAAGCCATTGTCTTCAGCAAACTAATGCAGGAACAGAAGACCAAGCACCACATATTCTCACTTATAAGTGGGAGCTGAGCAATGAGAACACGTGGACACAGGGAAGGGAACAGCACACAATGGGACCAGGGGGCTGAGGGAGGGAAAGCATCAGGATAAATAGCTAATGCACACAAGGCTTAATACCTAGGTGATGGGTTGATAGGTGCAGCAAATCGCCATGGCACACATTTACCTATGTAACAAACCCACACATCCTACACATGTATCCTGGAACTTAAAATAACATTTAAAAAAAAATAAAAAACAAACAGAATCTCAGCCCCCATCCCATATCTGCTGAATCAGAATATGCATTTAAACAAGATCACTTAGTGATTTGTATGTACATTAAAATTCAAAAAGCAAAAAATAAAAGAAGAAATTAGATTGGAGAGGTAGCCAGGGATATGTTGGCCCCAGACAACACTTTGGATGAGAAATCAGCAGAGATTCAAAAGGCAGGGAATGAAAACATGTCATCTGCATTTTAGAGGGATCACTTTTCTCATCCTCCCCATCAAAAACGCTCAGCTCCCAATAGCACCCCCATATATCAAGTTGTGTAAAACTTGTCAAAAGCTGGTGTGTCTTCTCCCTGGCCTTCTCCTTGTCCTCTTATAGCCAAATCTGTCCACTTCTCTCTATCTCCATTGTCACCTCTGTAATGCATTCACCATTAAATCTCATCTAAAGTACTGTAACAGGCTCCTAACAAGTTTCTCTAATTCTTGTCCTCCCTGGATCCAATCTTCCCCTCTAGACACAGTAATTTCTTCCGAATGCTAAAATTCTTCTCCTCTCCTGCTAAACCCATTTATGGTGCCCTTGTCCATACTCTTGGGCCATGTGCAATCCACTTAGCCCACTGCTTAAAGGTCTACCTGAGCCGACTCCTACTTCTCTCTCTAGCCTTCTCTCTTCTGTCCATCACATTCTGCAGTATGGCTCTGCTGAACTGCATTTTGTTCCTCAGATTTCTCTGTCTCTCTCTCCCTCCCTAACCTCCCCCTGCTTTTCTCTCTTCCTGAAAGAGTCTTTCCTCTGCCTGCAGCCCTACTCATTCTTTGGGTTACTACTTAGCCTTCAAGTGTGTTTGAACGTCATTTCCCTTGGAACACTTCCTGACTCTCCCTCCAGCCCTCAGTCTAGGTGAGTGGTCCCTCTTAAGACTCTACCACTTGATAAACCCAGAGGAGCCCTGTCACATCCCTGATCATACTGTCCATGCTGTCTCTCGGGGCCACTATTCCATAAGACCCATGAGGCCGAAGCCACATATGTCTCACTCACTGCTGAATCCCTTGTGATTAACACAATAACTGCTACAAGGTAGGTAATCAATAAATAGTATGTGAATTAAGTGTTTTATTAAATAAATAATGCCATATCCATATGATAAAAGCAATCGCTAATAATTCTTTAGAATAATAATTAACAATAGAGAACATTTAGAGCAAGTTGTTCAGTTAAAGACACTCATTACAAAAGCGAATACACAGTCAGATCTGATTCTGGTTTTCTAAAAAGGGCATTAATAAAGTGACCTCAAAGATGTTCACCTAAAATGTAAAGTGATTTTTCTCTTGGGGTTGGAATTCGAGGCACTGTTTTTCCTTTGAGCACATTTGAGCATAAATATATTTGGTCATCAGAGGAAAAAAATCATGAAAATGACTTAAAGTGCTGTGTCAAGTCGTGGACTGTCACGGAAAAGAGGACCCTGGTCAAATGCAATGACGGTGGCCAGTAGTGAACACAAAGTCCCTTGTGAGTGTCCTGGGTCACAGCGGCCAAGGGCATTGCTAAGGGTAGGCTATTTGGGAGTAGAAAGTGAGGAAGGGACTCTAAACATGACAACTTCTTCATAGAAATTATAATTAAATGTAATTAGGCCAATTTTAAAGAAGAGCAGTGGGAAAATGTCTTAAAAAATGGGCTAAATTAACTGAGGAGAGGCGTCAGTATCTATCTTCAGCTGCCTTTTATCATTATGATATCAGGTCACAGGAGATGAAATTAGGTTGGAAAAACAGAGTCACAGAAGGGTTTATTTAACCAAAAATAATATATGATAAAGCAATTAACAAAACAGTCTTCCACTTTCCCAGTCTTCTGTCTGTTCAATGTTAGCTTGGGCCTGGGTCTCTCTGTATGTCCCCTGCCTTAAGGTGGTCAGAGTCAGAGCCTGGACCTGAATAGTTCAGAAGAAGGGCCAGGACTGTATCACATGATATTTTGGTCCAAGTGAAAAACAAAAATTTCACTTTAGCTTCCCCCATTGTTGTGGTCTAAAGAGGGGTATGTGTAAGGAGATAATTCTGCTACAAGTAAAAATGAAAATTATATTTACTACTAGGGTATTTATATTTCTATCGTAAAGCATCTTTGTTGCATTTAAGAACCATGATATAATATGAATGTTTTGCGTTTAGCATAGAGAAGTTAGCTTTTAATAAACAGATCCTCCTACAAAACAGCTGTTAAATCTGACAAGAAAAAAAATAAAAATAAAAAGCAAAAAACTTCCTCAAGGCTCTGAAAAGTGAACCAAAGCAGGCAGGTTTTGGAAGGGAGTCAAAATACAGAGGCAGCAGCCAGCATGAGGTCAGTTTCATATTCGGGGGATTCACACGGCCGGCTGCCACAGCCATGACAGTGTCACAGGGAGGTAAGACGACAGCACTGAACCTGCTGTTTCAGTGCAGAGGGACCCAGGAAGGGAAACCGCCTTTGCAAAATTATAACTGAGGAAATTATGACAGCGAAAGAAATCAGACCTAACCAACTCCACCTTGCTTCTAACCTTTAAGCCGTCCTTGTTCATTCCTGGACATAGGCCAAGCTATAGGAAGGAATTCAGTTCATGGTTTGACTCTGAAATAAAATTGCTAATAGCCCTTTCCCAAAAAGACCCCTTTCTTGCTTAGGGAACCAGTCTGCCTTTGCAGGATTAACAAATTAGCTACAAGATCAGAAATTACAGTTTAGGGGGTCATGCAGCCTCTGGCTCCAAGAGTCTGAACCTCCCCAAGTTGCTCTTGGGGATAACATCACTATTGTAAAACCTAACATCAGTGCTTGAGATATTCTGCAGCCCCTACACTTGATGGATCAGCTGACACCACCCAGACAGGTAATCTGGCTCAATCAGTTCTGCCATGCCACCCAGGAGCAGAAGGCAGCAAGAAAAACTCACTTCGACCCCCTATGATTCCATCTCCAACCTGGCCATTCGGCACTACCCACTTCCCAAGCCCCTACCCACCAAATTATCTTTAAAAACTCTGATCCCCGAAATATCAGGGATACTGAATTGAGTAATAATAAAACTCCTGTCTCCTGCACAGCCAGCTCTGCGTGAATTACTCTTTCTCCATTGCAATTCCCCTGTCTTGATAAATCAGCTCTGTCTAGGCAACAGGCAAGGTGAACCCACTGGGTAGTTACAGAAGAAGCCTGGAGAAGGCACATCACGAGGAGTGAGGGAGGCTTCTGGGCAGAGAGACAGCCAAAGAAGGGGCTCCAGTTCTGAATATGAACTCCCCCGGAGTCTCTGGATGACCCCTACACCACCCCTAAACTGGGCACTGGAAGTAACCAGATGAGATGAGAGCTCCTGCACCCCGCGGGCGTCATGAGTTTGCAATGAGTCTAGCCTGTGAGATTCGCACATTTACTTCAGTGAACATTGGTTAATGCATCTTTGTGATATGGGGAGTTTCCTCATATATAAAATGTTATTGTCAGAACGGTTTTGAGATATCTACTCATTCATTCATTCAACAAATGTCTCGTTTGTTTCTACATGCCAGATGCTTTAAGGGATACAGAAATGTTTAGCATCCCTGTCCTCAACGAGTCCGGAGCCCCATGAGGGACAGCAGGTGTATATCCAAATAGCTACCATGTGAAGTAAAACTGGATCAGGGAGGAATTGGTGCAGCAGAAAGAACATGAACTTCAGGATCAAACAAACCTGTTTAGAGTCTCAGGAATTATCTGTCAAATGGCATAATCATACCTATCTTGTACAGCTGTTGTGCGGATTAAATGGTGACATTTATTAATTACTTATTCTCTGTGAGGTACTGGTCTAAGCACTGCATATTCACAGCTCCGTTAATCCTTATAACGACCCCTTTAGGTGGGCACTAATGCTACCCTCACTTGATAGATGGGGAAAATGAGGCATCGAGAATTTAAGTAAATTGTTCAAGGTCACCAGGGAGTAAGTAATCAAACAGGTTCAAACTCAGCAAAGTCTACTTGAGCCTCAGCTGCTAACTGCTAAGTTATGCTGAATAATAATGTCAAAGTGCTGGCCGGGCATGGTGGCTCATGCCTGTAATCCCAGCACTTTGGCAGGCCCAGGAGGGCAGATCACCTGGGGTCAGGAGTTCGAGACCAGCTTGGCCAACATGGCGAAATCCCGTCTCTACTAAAAATACAAAAAATAGCTGGGCATGGTGGTGGGTGCCTGTAATCCCACCTACTCAGAAGGCGGAGGCAGGAGAATCCCTTGAACCCGGGAGGCAGAGGTTGCAGTGAGCCGAGATCATGCCACTGCACTCCAGTCTGGGTGGACAGAGTGAGACTCCATCTCAAGTAATAATAATAATAATAATGTCAAAGTGCCAAGCACAGTGCTTAACATATAGGAGGCACTCAACAAATGGCAGACGGCATCAGTACTGTTATAGGTATTGCCGATGCTGTTGTTATTACTGTGAAGCATAAGAAAGAAACCATCGTTGAAGTTCAAGACCTATGCCTGAAGTTTTAAAACTAAAATGCTGTAAGAATGCTAAATAATTGTCACGTGCAGATCTGGACACACACCTTTAGAAATCAAAATTTATGTTTATCCCTTAGGTATATCCCATCTCTTTTTTAGAAGAAAACCATCAAGGTATGATTTAAGTATTCATTCATTCATTCATCAAACTGTAACTTCTGACTGCCCTCTGTCAGCACTAAAGTGGGTGTCAGAACCATTTTCAAAGGGAAAGAAAGCTAAAGTGGAAAGAGGGTCCTGGTCATTCACTGAAAGTTAGTGCAGCCATTTTCCCCAGTGCTGATGAAAAAAAGCGGGCAACTAAAATTCCTTGCTGCATTTTTATTCAAACAATCTCAGAGAAACTGTGCTATGCAAAAAATAATAATAATAATAATTCAGTTGTAAAGTAAAATTAATGAGTTGCGTGCCAAACATAAAAATAAAATTTTGGACTGGCGCAGTGGCTCATGCCTGTAATCCCCGTACTTTGGGAGGCCGAGGCGGGCAGATCACCTGAGGTCAGGAGTTCGAGACCAGCCTGGCCAACATGGTGAAACCCCGTCTCTACTAAAAATACAAAAATTAGCCAGGTGTGGTGATGGGTGCCTGTAATGCCAGCTACTCGGGAGGCTGAAGCAGGAGAATCACTTGAATCTGGGAAGCAGAGGTTACAGTGAGCCAAGACCGTGCCATTGGACTCCAGCCTGGGCAACAAGGGCGAAACGCTATTTCAAACATAAAATAAAATAAGATAAAATTTTACTCACACTTAATAGATCTTAATACCCTGCTTTGATTCTAAAAGGTGAAACTATATACTACTCCAAGGATCTCAGCTGCTATGATTCCTAAATGAAGTGGTGATTTAGGAATAATGCCAAATTTTGAAAGAACAAGAACAGCATTTTATTCAGGACTGTTAATTTTATGAGGGTATGTTGCACGTTTCTTATGTAATTACATGGAGTTTCACATGGTCCTAAGAGAGTGCTTTCACCAAGATCATACATGTTAGGGTGCTGGAAAAAAAAAAAAAAAACTAAATCCCAAAACTGTATCACTCTTAAATCCTGACTGGGTAACATGCCCAGTTTTTGAACAATACACATTATCTGAGAGATAACTTTTATGACATGTGTTGCTATTGCCTGCAAATCCCTTTAAGATGAAAAGCATTACCACTGAAATTTGAGTTCAACAAAAGGATTTATATAGCTAGGTTACCCAAGGCTATAAAATGAAAAAAAAAAAAAAAAAAGTTTTGTAAATGCTTGGAGCTTGTTGCAGTGGAATTTAACCTACAGGACCTTTGGGCCAACATAAAGATTCAGACCCCAGGCATTCCCTAGAGTCACTTAGAGGTTATGAAGCTTTTCTATATAAACATGACTTGAAACATGATGGATTTATTGGCTCAGCAAGTAGCTTTTAAACTGATATATTTGAATTAAAGACTTTAAAGGATAGGGTCCCTTAAAGGTAGTAGTCAACCTTCGTCCTTTTTACTCAAGGAAACAAAGGGTGGAAGAGATAAAATTATGTGACTTCTCCAAGGTTAGATGACTAATTAATAACAATCATCATAATAGCTAACATTTACTCAGCACCTACTATTTGCAAAGCACAGTGCTAAGGGCTTTCTCCATCCTTCACACTTACTTTAAAAATGTATACTAATGTTACTCCATGTTATAAATTAAAAAATGAGCCTCAAAGAAGCCAAGACCTTGTCAAAAGAGGTAGGTCTGGATTTCAAACCTAAGCAGTGTGACCCCAAACCACATGCATAACCACTCCACTCTACTGCCTCGTCATGGGGCCTAGACCCAAATCTACTGACCTCCAGGCCAGAGAAAGACACCAACTCTCCATCCTTGCTATCTTTGATGTCTGACAGCAAAATCCAACACTGCATTCTAATAGTCATAGGACTGGAAGATGTGAGTCCTCTCCCTCGTTGTAATACTTGACTTTGTAATTACAGTGCAAGAGCAGTTCATACAAAATCTATGTATTCCATAATCCTATCCATAGGAATAGGGTGAGAAAATACCTTTAATGTTTTTAAAATGCATTGGATAAAATGATATGTTTTCAAAATAGTGCATAAAGCCCCATATTCTCACTTTGGTCTCTGATTGCCATATGCCTTCTGTAATAGGTAGGTGCCAGGAAGGTGGTTCTGTTTGACCAGGTGTGCTCTCCAGAAGGGGATGGTCATGCTGCAGAGCCAATGGATGTCCTTTATTGCTGGAGGCTTTCATCACTATTGATTTCTTTTTATTCTTTATTAATTTATGGGTATTCTACTTCAAATTCCCAGTGGAGGGGAGATGGAATTAAGATACTGATAATGGCTAGAGAGTAGTATTCAGACTGTATTTATACATGTATCTAAATATATTCATATATTGAAATATGCATATTTAAATACCAATATGCAGTAATCCTAAGTGTATATAATTAGACGTCTTCAGAATTAAAATGCATTTAGTTTAAAACTTAAGGATTTCAAAGTTCTAAACCAAATACGAAGACAATAAATTATTAAGCAGTAATGCCAGGTTCTAAGTGCTTATCTTTGTCGTTGCTGTTATCATTCAATTAGGTGGATATTAGAAAACATTCATGATATTTCACTTTTATTTCTTATCATCCCCACCGTAACCAGAATCTGAAGCTACACTTTCCCAATACAAACCTAGTAACAGCTAAGTAGAAATTCAGGAGAAATACAGAACCTGTTGATGAAGGATAAAAATCTCAGTGTGGAAAGGCAGACGTGTCCTGAAGGAGCGCAGCTGTGAAGGTGACTGCAGCTGGCTCTCGGGCTGCCTGATTTGGAACTTTGGGAAGGAGCAGGAGTCACACAGACAGCACCCAGGAAGGATGCTCAATCTCTACGGGCCTACCCAGGTCAGATGGAAAAAGGTCCTTGAAGGAAACAAAATGGAGATGAAAAGGGGGGAAAAGAGAAAGGATGGGGATGTGTGCTGTTGAGAGCTCTATCCAGAGGGAAAATTCCGTTTTAACAGCTTTCCAGCCTGGAAGGAATTGTTATAAAAGGATTTGACTTGCTTACCAAAAATAATAACTTCTCACTTTTTCCAGATTTAAGAAAGTAAACAGCAGAGACATTTAGAAGTTTTCTTTGCATGCATTTTACTTATGATTATGGTTACAAAGATAATCTTTAAAAATATAATGGGATTTCTTTTAAAGAACATATTCCGAGATGGTATAGGACAGTAGTTGGGAGCACTAGAGCCAATTTCTGGGTTGAGTTTCCATTTCTGGCTATGTGACCTCAGGCAAGTTATTGATCCTCTTGTGCCTCAGTTTTCTAATCTGTTAAATGGAAATAGTAACAGTGTGTGCTTCCTAGCACACAATATTAATTTGATTCTCATTGTTGTGAGAGTCAAATTAGCTAGTAGACATAGTGAGTGATATCTAAGTGTTGACTTCTATTATTAAATTATTTATCAAATATTAATCCCTCCTGCTAACATAAAACACAACTCATAGGAAAGGTGTCGGAATTAGGTGTGGGAAACAAGATGAATAAAATACACTTCCTTTCCTCAAAGAATAACACAGAGAAGCAGGGCAGAGAGAATCAACAAAAACCTACAATGGAGAAATGGAAAAGGAGGCAGGCAAGGGTCAGGGCTAGCTCTGAACCCCAGGACATTCTCTGAATTTGAGGCTCTGCTCAGACTTGCTCTCAGCATGTCTGATGTGAGAAACATCCTGGAGACACAGGCTCTTTTTATTTTTTATTTTCTTTTTGAGACAGGATCTTGCTCTGTCACCCAGGCTGGAGTACAGTGGCACAATCTCGGCTCACTGCAACTTCTGCCTCCTGGGTTGAAGCAGTTCTTGTGCCTTAGCCTCCCGAGTAGCTGGGATTACAGGTGCACGCCACCACACCTGGCTAAATTTTGTATTTTTACTAGAGATAGGGTTTTGCTATGTTGGCCAGGCTGGTCTTGTACTCCTGCCCTGCAGTGATCCGCCCACCTTGGCCTCCCAGAGTGCTGGGATTACAGGCATAAGCCACCACACCTGGTGACACAGGCTCTTTTTAAAGTGCAAAGTGTTCTATAAACATGAGTTACTGCCAACACACAAAAGCAAGCACTGTAAGGATAGGCCGGTGGGAAAGGCAGCTTAAAAAATGCCAGTCACCATGTATGAGCTTCTGCTAAGAGGCTGCCACACAATCCAGCAAATTTTTCTAAACTCTAATGAAAGCCTGCTTTTCCCTGCTCAGTCTTCAATGAAGATAAACCTTTGAATAAAAGTCTTTGTAATGGAAAATTCATCTTCATCTTGTCAATTCCAGAGCCTTGCATTCTCTCTAGGCTTTATCTAGGCAGCATGGAGGGGCTGGTGTGCCACCAGATAAAGGAGAAGGGTTCCTAGATCAGCATCCAGGATTTAAATTACTACCTAAAGGCCAATGTCTCTGTGTTTAGATGAGACCAGGCTTCTTCCAGATTCATAGAGCCACAGCCTAGCTGACATCTCCACTTGACTATCACAAGGGTCTCTTCACAAGGGTTCCAACATAGAACACTTCATTTTTCTGTTTCTCCATGAACGGCACAACCCACTGCAAAGCCCCAGACTCGCTGCCTCACCCTCCGTCACCTCCCACCACCTCGCTCCTTCTCAGGCCTCCCCCATTTTCTTTCCAAAGTTCTTCCAAATCCATCTGCCTCTCTCTTTTTCAAATTCCACCCTTCCATTCCTAGCAGCCAACATCCATTTCTTGGACTTCTACAACAGTCCCCAAACTTTTCTCCTTATTCTCACTCTTGTCTCTCTCTAATTTATGTTCGACATTGTTCCAGAATGAAAAGTTCAAATTTCCCTGCTTATCAATGGTTTAATAGTAATCATTATCATGAAAACAATAGTGATGAAATAGCTACTATGAATTCAGCACTTAGCCAGGCACTGTGCTAGGCACTTTATCTGTCTCAACTCATTTAATCCTTACACTGATCCCAGGACACAGACACAATCATCACTCCATTTTACAGATTAAAAACACCAAGATGCAGGGAGGTATAAAATCACATGCCCATGGAACAAAGCTGGTAATAGTGGAAATGGCCTTCAAACTTCCCCCTCCGATTCCCTCCCCTCTAGGATGAAGATGAAAGGCCTTGTGGGGCTCACCCAGCCCTGCAAGCCTTGCCCTGCCTGCTTCTACCTGCTGTCACCATGATTCTTCTCATCCTCTTAGCTCAGTCATGCCCTCAACTGCACCATCTCCTCCCTCTCCTCTCCTAGGGTCTTTGTACATGGGAGTCTCTCCCAGCTCTCCAAGCCCAGGCAGATCCCTTCTGTGCATCTTCAAGGCACCTATTCCTGCATGTAATTACATACTTATCTGTGTGTGCACTATTGGAGGGGCCATCTCAGCCTTCCTTAGCATTATATCCTAGCTCCTAGCACAGTGCCTGGTATACATGAAGTGCTCAGCAAATCATTAACAACTAGGAAATTATAGTACGAGTGCAAGCAAAATTCCTAGTTTTTAGTTCAAGGGCCATTGTTTATTACCAGTGTGATTTTGTGCAAATTACCCCCATCTGAACTTCCAGAGGCCTGATTGTAACTTTCAGGTAACAATCCCAGCAATAATAGGAAAGCATGTTGGAGTTCTTAAAGCACTTTCACAAAAATTCCATTTGGTCCCAGGACGACCCTGCAGGCTGCCCTTGACTAAACACTAAACGGCAAGGCCTTCAATCAGAGTTAGGTGGCGACTGACTAACCGAGAGTGTGACAGAGCTTTAAGAACTGCAAAGTGCTCTATGTGAGTGAAGACTGGTGCTGCTTGCTCAGTCATCAGCCTTCAGCAACGTTTCCAAGGTTTTGCGTTTGTTTAAGGGAGCTGAGCCTGCATTGCAAAAGAAGGAGAGGGTGAAGAGCAGGGCTTGCCAAACACATTTAACTCATCACCAGCACACAGAGAGAGAGAGGGACGGCTGGGTGGGCCACAGCCATCTCACCCTGGCACCCACCCCAGCCCCTGCTCTGCCCAAGTCAGCAGGAAGACAAGAACCTGCCCTTCTTTAGTTGATGTTCACTTCTCCAAAATATTCGATTATGAGGTACTGCCGATCACAGGGGCAGCTCCTGGACAGCCCAAGCACTTCGGTTATCTGGGAAGCCAGTGGCCTCTTACCAACACTCTCCTGGACCACTGCCCTCCCCCTGTCTCTCAGCCTTAGGTAGTCTCAGGTAATTGTGAACACAGAGATGCTTCCTTAGGCTCTCAGGCTCTACATCTAATCTCTGCAGAGGATGCGACTCTATGTAGTTGTCTGTGTAAGCTTCTGTGGATCAGAAGCTTACATGCTGGTTCTAAAAAACAATTTAATGTCATGTTATTCTTACAACATCAATGATTTAAAGTAATCCCTTCCATAACATCCCTGCAAGCAGAAATGGGAACAAAACTTCCTCAAATCAGAAAATAATTTCGTGAACACCAGCTTGATAGCTGTGATTATCTGCCTGCTTCTTCAGGTAAAACTATGCCAGCAGTAAAACTGCTTTTTAAAATAAAAGTAGCCCTAAAGATGTGGTTTTTCAGGTGACTTGAATTTTCTAAGACATTATGAAGTTGATTTAAAAACAGAAGCAGGTGAACTTTATGTTGAATTTTTAAATGTAAACTCATATCAAAAACCAAACAAAATAGAAATCTTAAGTTAATTGTCACCATTAGAGATTCTATTTTATTATAGCTATTCATTTTCTATGTATAAATAAAATCACAGAAAGTCCTAGATTATGTCTAATATTCAAATAATTTTCAAGCTATGCTAGCAAAGAGCTAAAAAAGGGGACTATCTTCTATGCTTGTTTTATAAATCAAACAAAACAGGAAGTTCTCTTGCATAGAGTTTTGCAGAAACAAAGTATAAGGCGGATCAAATTAGTTTATGATTTAAAATGAACAACAAAAGTTCTTTCTGGAGTAATAAATACTAATTACCTTCTGGACACTGGCAGGTGAATCCACTGAGACTGGAAATGCATGTTGCTCCATTTCTGCATGGGTCTAGGATGCAGTAATCAATCTTGGACTGGCAAAGCTCTCCAGTATAACCTGAATAAAACAAAATGTACATTTTATAAAACAAGCTATTCCAGACCCACCATGAGCCACTCTAGGAATTGATGGATTCAACCGGTACCTGCCCAGTGAAGGCAGCGGCAGCCTTCAGCCAAGCTGCTCCTAGATCTCATTTGTTTTTACAAACTATGGTAGTTTAGAAATAATCATAGTGGTTTGGAGTCATAGCTCAAAAATCATTTACTCTGCAAAAATCTGTATTGCAAGAAGACCACATTTCTTCAGCATTAGGTCTGTGTTTCATCTTGAAATATCAGTCAGAGCCTTCAGAAGCTGAGACTGAATATCACGTTGAGAGCTTCCTTCTGACACAGGAATTTACAGTGTGCAGCTTGATCTAACTGAGATAATGGCCACATTCCCTAGGCCATCACAACACCTACATAAAAAGCATTAGGAAAATGTCTAGGTGTGAGCAGTTTTAATTTACAATATTTTAGAGCTAGAATAACCCACCTGCGGTAATTCTGTGACTTCTTCCCCAGTTTAAAGATAAAGAGATTGAGGCACACAGAATGCCAAGCACATCGACATATTTTTATTAATACTTATTTAATTCACAAACCCAACTAAATTCTCTGTGAAGCAAGGCTCTCATGGTAATTTTGTTGGATTGTAACATAGCTACACACATGTGGTGAGGAAATAAGGATGTAAATCTATTGGAACACCTGTGCAGTCAAAAAGCTTTCAATACATTCCAGAATTTTGTATATTAATTTTGAAAACAAAGCCCCTGGAGAGAAAAGTTTAAAAAATAAAATGCTAATAAATTTCTCACTATAAAGTGGAAAGCGGTAAAGAAAGTTTGGAAAATTTAAGACATTACACAGAAAAAGAAAAGAAATGTGCCCTTGGTTATGTTATTTGAGTGACAGGACCATCAATACTGTCGAGATAATTCCTATCAAAAATTGTGAGTCACAGATATTTTCCACACAATTATGATCAACTGTAACACTTTATTTATTTCTAGGGTAGTTTTAACTTCATAAAATCTTGTCTTTCTGAAGTATTAGTTTTGAAAGACTGCCATTAGCATTTGAATCTGAGATTTACAAAAAAAAAGATCCAGTCATATTAGAAAAGAGATGATTCACCTAAGCTTCAATTACCTGCCAAATAGATTGTAAATTACAGATTGGGAATGTGGAGGCATTCATTTGCAATCCTACTCACAGGCATTCAAGCAGTGTAGGAGATTCTAGCTAATTCATGGTATGAGAAGAGGAGTAAGATAAGCGCATGAACTAAAAATCCAAACACCAGGAAAAAAGGCTATTTCAAAATTCCAGAACAGATTAAATAAAAGCTGTAAATTCTAAATAAGGGACAGTGAATTGTTTTTAAGAGGAATGCTGCAAATAACTTTTTGGCTAAAAATAATAGCCAAAACTTACAAAAGATCACTTATTTTTATTCATACATTAATTAATATTAATAATTTATCCACACATTAATACCCAATTCATCCATATTCATGTAACCTTATGAGGTTAGTGTTATTAGAATCACCCTATTTTTTTTTTTACTTCAACTTTTATTTTAAGTTCCACGGTACCTGTGCAGGACGCGCAGGTTTGTTACATAGGTAAACGTGTGCCATGGTGGTTTGCTGCACAGATCAACCCATCACCTAGGTATTAAGCCCAGCATTCTTTAGCTGTTCTTCCTGATGCTCTCTTTCCCTAAGTCCCCACTCCGAACAGGCCCCAGTGTGTGTTGTTCTCCTCCATGTGCCCACGTATTCTCATCATTCAGCTCCCACTTAAAAGTGAGAACATGTGGTTTTTGGTTTTCTGTTCGTGTGTTAGTTTGCTGAGGATAATGGCTTCCAGCTCCATCCATGTCCCTACAAAGGATATGATCGCATTCCTTTTTATGGCTGCGTAGTATTCCATGGAGAATCACCCCATTTAACAAACGAGGAAACCAAGGATTATGAAGGTTAAGTAATTTGCACACAGTCATACAGGGAGTCAGAGCCCTGTGTCCAAACCCTTTCACACAGTATGCCTAAGGTTATGCTTAAGGCACTATGCATCACCATCATCAACAAACAGGTATTTAGTATGAAGGGAAAATAACAGAAAATAATGGGTAAGAAAACACATATAAAGAGACACAGAGCTTGATATAAAAACCATCAATATTCAGCTAGGTGCGGTAACTCATGCCTGTAATCCCAGCACTTTGGGAGGTTGAAGCAGGCAGATTACTTGAGGCCAGGAGTTCAAGACCAGCCTGGCCAGCATGGCAAAACCCCGTCTCTACTAGAAATACAAAAATTAGCCAAGTATGGTGGCATATGCCTGAAATCCCAGCTACAGGGGAAGCTGAGGCACGAGAGTCATTTGAACCCAGGAGGCAGAGGTTATAGCAAGCCGAGATTGCGCCACTGCACTCCAGCCTGGGCAACAGAGTGAGACTCTGTCTCAAAAAATAAGTAAATAAATAAATAAATATAAATATTCATCCATAACTTACAGCCTATGTGTGGTTGGTTATGCTTAGGCTGGAGGTGCCCAGAATTATTTTTTCAAATCCCTGATTTCAAAGATTCTACAATATGGCTAGAAAAGTATAGTACATTTATGAAAAAGATAACCAATTACAAGTGGTAGCTTCTTAGAGGCAGTGTGGCCTAAAGGATGTGGATGGCATCATGAATTCTGTCCCTGGAAAGATGTCAGAATTGTGACCACAGAATCACACAAAACCATGACCCATAGCCAGCAGCCAATTCGGTCTTAGATGTGAGAGATGTACATCCCCACCAGACAGAAAAAATAGAAGAATGCAGGACTCTGTGAACTTCAAAGTTCTTTCAATAAAATTTTAACAATCACTTCCTTTTTACTTTTTATCTAAGGATTTAAAACATACTTAAACATAGAAAGATGAGATTATAAACCTCACGTATCCATCACCCAGCTCTAAGCATTATTAGCATTTTGTCTGTTTAATTTCATCTAGTCTCCTCGTATTTTCCTAGGTTCCCCATGAGGGTATTTTAAATCATATTTCATTTCACCTGTAAATATTTCAGTATGCATTTCTAGCAAAAGGAGAGTTTTTTAAAGATCACTTTTAATGGCCTCTTTAATTAATATTTCATTCCATTTACAAATTTAATTAAACACTTTAAAACATATTTATTTATATTTAATAATATCAACAATTTTCTTAAGAACCACAACTGTCTGATAATGCACAAATATTCCCATGCACTTAATTCTTATAGATCTAATAAATTATAAGTGAGGGTGAATCTTAAATGCTGTTAAGTGCCCCAATACTGTATGCAAGTTTGGTAAGATTTCAATCAAAGAGGCTAATTTACATTTTTAATTGTCATAACAGCTTCAGGACCTCACTGGCATTTTGTGGGTAAAGATACTGAGGTATTGCAGGACTTGAGATGGTGTAATATATTAATAACAGAGTTGTCACACTGAAAATGCCAATAGTTCCCTCCAATGAGAAACAGTGGTCCATATTCAACACTTTGTCATTGCTTTATTTCCCTGAGCTTTAAAGTCTTTATAGTAAAGTTTATGAAAACATGGGAAACATGGAACTATGGAGAAAAAGATTATGTGTAATGCTCTAGACCCGTAAAGTATGAGCATATTGACATGTCTGTGGGTTCAGTATTACTGGAGATGAAGAACACTAATGGAGGAGCATATTGACATGTCTGTGGGTTTAGTATTACTGGAGATGAAGAACACTAATGGAGGAGCATATTGACATGTCTGTGGGTTTAGTATTACTGGAGATGAAGAACACTAATAGAGGAGCATGGACTAGGGGGTAGGAGGAAGCAGGGAGGCAGGGCTGAGATCAGGAGATTACAGGACCACTGAGCATCCTCAGCTGCAGGTGGCCAGTGCTCACTGGCAACAACCAGCTATGGATCTGCAAAGCCGATGAGGGTAGCCTGATGCTCTACCCACCTCAGTCTGCCTGGAAAGGGAGGGGCCCTTTGGCAGGACAGTTGCTCAGTGCAGTGTTTCCCAAATTAGATGTACGGACCATGATGGCAGGAGCTCAAGACCTGACAATCGTTCACACCAGACCCACCAAGAGGACCAAGTATTATTCTTGGCCTCCAGGGAGTTACTAGTTGGCAGTCCCAAGAGTACCATCATCAACTGTATTACTCCCATTACAGTTGCATTACTGGCCAAGTGAAGACATTTCTGGGAGAGGAGAAGCAGAGGACAAGGAGCCAGGAGGATCCTGTGGCTGGATTCAGAAACTCTCAAATACCAGCGAGTCACTCCTTAGATCCTCAGAGAGCAGAGGCTTCACTGAAGGTGTTGGACAAACCACTGGTATTGATATACATGTAATACTCTGAACTGGATACCTAAGGTATACACAAATCACCCTTCCTGTGTCTTTTGGTTTTTTATTTGATCTTATAATCAAGGAGTCAAAACTAAATGAGTGACTGGTAGAAATTTAAATGAAAAGTACCATTAAAGTTTCGGCCTGGGTTTTCTTTCTCCCATCCTGCTAAAAGTCAAATTCTTCTCTGGGGACTAAAGTAACCATACCAACTGTGACTTATATTTCCTTTTGCCACTACAGCAATGACAGACACCCAGAGGACCTTGTAGAAGATATACCAGCAAGACCGATGGTATCGATGCCACAGACACGAAAGGTAATACACGGTGGCCATTCTGTGTGTGTTATGGAAGAATTTGCTCTAGCATGCACACACAACGGGCATTTCAGCGCTGGAAACCTATGCCATAGCTCCCAAGTGGAAGGTGGGCAACATGGATAAAAACCCATGTAAAGGCACAAAAGAGTGCAGAAAAGGTGTGAATGTCATTGATACTTGACTAAAAATGCATGACAATGATAAACTCCCTCATTTTGATTTCCGAATGACAAAAGTCTATACCTAATCATGGAGGGAAGTATTAGCAATTGTCTTTCTTTCCTCTAGCTAGTGGTACTCCCTCTGAGCCCCCGTGGCGTGGCCAGACCACAAGCATTCACGAACCACCTGCCAAGTTATTGTCACAACCACATAATACCTTTCACATTGTCTAGTCCCAAACCTCACTGCCTCTCACCAGGACTCCAGCAATGGTCGCCCAGCCCCTGTCTTCACTGCCGCACTTGCTTTCTTTTAATCCATTTTCCACATAGGAATAGCCAGAGAGATATTTTTAAGATATAATTCATATCCTATTACTCCTTACTTAAAACCCTCCAATGGCTTCCCAAAAGGTTTGGAATAAAACCCAAACACTTTACCCAGGGGCTAAAAGATACCGCATGGTGTGGCCCCTGCGCCCTCATCTTGGCCCACTCCTGCCACTGACCACCGTGCTGCAGCCACCCAGGCCTCACTCTATTCCATATCTCGCCAAGCTCCTGCTCACAGGCATTAGTATTGTTTTCATGTTGTGGCCTCAGGACCAGAAAGAATCATGAGAGGGATGCAGGATTCAACAGAAGCAGTTATAGTCCTGCCCTACAAAGAGAAGTAGGGCACAGATTTAAAATTGTCCTGAGATGGAGAAATTACTGAAGAAAGTTAGCAATAAACTTTTGGGAGTGGAAAGAAGAGGACTAGTGGAGGTGTAGTGGAATTTCATCTGTAAAATCAGCAAATAAAGATAGGAGGGTTTAGAAATAAATTACACAACACAGTGGAAGACCTAAGAGAAGGGCATCAAAGCTTTAAAGTCATCTCTAGAACTAGGTAGGGAGACGTGAAAATGTCTTAAAAGAGCTACAAAGAAAAGTGCAAAATCCAACTAAGGAGGGAAGGAAAATAGCTACTACCTTAGTGGGAGTTACCAATAAAATCAGAACAATTAAACAATAATGTCTAGGGGCTGTGGGTTTTGAAATCAAGCCCATTGATGAGTATGAGCTTGGAGTTTCCTGTTGGATGGCAATGACAGGGAGAGGTGGCTTATGTGTGCTCATCTCACTGACATGAGAAGAATCACCCTGGATGCCCAGGACTCTTGAGACAGCCAAAAACCTCCCTCCCAGAAACAACCTCAGTCGTCTGAGCACCAAATGCAATTCATTTGGGTCAAGAACCACAGTTAGCTTAGGATAATGAAGCTCTTCCATTAGCAGTATGAGTCTTCCAACTGCAAGAAGAGATAGAGCCAAGTATGGAGATGATGATATGAGGACGTAGATCAAGCCCATGGTTCTGCCACTTCGTGTCTGGTTTAAGCTAATCCATGTCTATTGGTATGCAAAGAACGTGTGATGATTGAGAAAAAATGTGGTGTGTGAGAGAATCTATCACACTTATGATTCCAATTAAAATGTTTAGCTGAGTAATTGGCTTTTGATTGATGAATTTAAGTTGCAAGATAAGATTAAGTCAGAATCCATTGGGATGTTGAACAGAGCTTGAGAATCATTATAGTGTTTAAGTTTACTTCTCACAAGGGAACACATACAAAAGACAATTTCAAATAGTCTTCTCTGTGCCCAAAGGACATTATGGGACACCAGAAAACTCACCCCCGGACTCTGTGGTCACACTGCAGGGCTGTTTCCTCTGACTCTGCAGCCTTCTGTGCCCACCCTCTTTCATTAGTTAGCTCTAAGCTCAGAAGTCACTTGCTCAGACCTCAGGCTTTTTGCCCTTGTTTATTCTAAAACTTTGCTCTTATTTCTACTTGAAACACACACACATACTTGTTACCTCCCCACCCAGAAGGTGACCCATGGAAGCAGGGCTGTATCCCTGGAGGCCCCTGTTGTACCCCCCGGGGCTCCTGTGTGCTCATCACAGTATACTTATCATTACCTACAATGATTTTCTTTATTGGCTTCCTTCCGAGAACATAAACTCCCTGAGAATCAGGACTTTCTCTGCCTTGTTCACCTCTGGACCCTCCAAACTTAAACATTTCCTGGCACAACTATTTGTTGAAGGAGTGAATCCACTTGCTTAAAGTTTTTGTCCCAAAATCAACTATATCTTTCAACTTAGGTTTAGCCTCTCCCTAAGCAATAATATCGAGAATGGCCTGGGTAAAACGTGCTAGCTGCTCATTTTCCTAATGCACATTAAAATAAATGCAGAGCTATTAAAGTAAAAACATTGTTATCTCAAATATCTGCCATCAGAAATCACCTTGGTGTCATCGTGGTCTGTACATCTAACTTGGGAAACACTGCAATGAGCAACTGTCCTGCTAAAGGGCCCCCTCCCTTTCTAGGCAGACTGAGATCAGTAGAGCATCATGCTGCCCTCTTCTGAACTTCAATCTTGCTTCTCCAGCTAGCATTCAGCACCTCCAACAGGTCGCTGCAATACGGCAAATCAACAAGGCTGAAGCAGAACTCTTCATTTTGTTGTTGTTGTTCAGGAGCCCGTATCCAGACTTAATTCCTTAGGTCAGTGGTTCTTGACTGGGGTGATTCTTCCCCCAGGTGTCATTGGTGATGTCAGGAGACTTTATTTATTGTTATAACTCTGAAGGTGTGACTGGCATCTAGTAGGTAGAGCCAAGGATGTTGCTGAACATTCTCCAATACACAAGACAGTCTCCTACAACAAAGAATTATCCAGGGCAAAATGTCCTGAACACCAAGGTTGAGAAGCCCTGGTTTAGGTCAATGGAACCTTAGTCCTTCTGACTATAAACCTTTGTTTTGGTTTCAGAGCCTCTTATCTTCCCTTAAACAGAAACTGCTCCTTTACAAAGCAGAGAAACAGCACCTTCAGAACTTTTTTTAAAAATCAGCATTCTTAGGAATATTCATAATCCCTAGCAAATTCAAGGCCATTGTAAAATACATTGACTCAAAACCCTAAGAACCTGAGGAATTTATAATTGGGATATTCTATGAATAAGTAAAACAATTCATTCAAAAATGGATGACTATTGAAAATACTGACGTCTCCTTTTAGGGAATTGCAGAGATTTTATTGTTTCTTTGAAGAACACTGCAGTATAACAAAGATAGAAGAAAAGTTGTGACTCAGGGTATATGGTAAGAATGCCCTTTGAGGACATATGGCACAGCTGGGAAAGCTCTCAACTCAGGTTTTGTGCTTTTAAAGGGTCTGACCATGAGCAATGATGTTAGGTGAAATACAGTCCCTGATATAGGAAGCAAAGCCTGGCAGTGAGTAAATTCTTAAAAAGGTAAAAGGCAGAAAGTGACCAGACACTTGAAGGAAATGCATCCATTAGTGGGTGTTCACAGATTACATTTGGTCTAATATAGGCTTGGAGTGTTTGATTTTATACTATTTTGTATTTAAGTATAAAATATAATTTAAAATGTATTCATATCTAGAGAGAGAAGAATGGCTAAGTTTGCCTGTGAATCTCAGAGCAGCATACCACCTGAGTGGTATCTTTTGATTTCCAACATAACAAAAAATCCCCCCACCAACCATATATCATTATCTATACCACCATTTCCCTTCAAATGAAGAAAACCTTCCTTCCAGAGATCAATGGTAAATTACATGAGGTGTAAGCGAAGTTAGCTAAATGAGTCAGATTATGAAGAACAAGGGCGATCAATCAGTTGTGATTATTTTTTAAAAAACATTCTCCCTCCCTGCACAGTTGTTTTTGTGTATGATGTTTACTTCATGATTTCTCTACTGAAATTAAAAAAAAAAAAAATTCTTCTGTGTTGCTTTGGCTTTCTGTGGCAGAGTCTAATTGTTTCTTTGGAGAGTTGTTCTGAAGGCTCCCATGGTGGGAATTGTGGCGAGAGCTATTTTTAATGCTCCTGGTCTTTTAATAGTCTGGCCTGTGCAGTGAGGTGAGGCTGCTGAATTTGGGCTGAATGCTGATGCTACCAAGAGAACCCACCAATCTCAGCTCTCACCCTGGGGGGATCTGAGCAGCTGGTATCAGGGCCTCAGCCATGGCTGCTGAGATGCAGTGCCTAATATTAGCACTCTGAGGCAAGAAATAAACAGGGGGAATAAATAGTGCACCATCAAGGCGTTCAGTCTCAGAGGCATCCTATTTTAAAGTCGGAAGGCAGAAATTATTGCACAGAAAAAAACTAGTAAGATTCGCTGGCAGGAGAAAGACAAACACATCTGGACAAACACAAACAGGATTTAAAAACCAAAGGCAAAGAAAGGAAGATATATGAAGCCCATCTATGAAAGACAATAAGTAAAATATAATTAAATTGGAATATGCAAAAAAAAAGCTTGACAGAAAGCTGACATTCAGCAGAATTAGAAAAATTAATCTCAACGTTGGGGAAAAAAGTAACCGCATCTAACAAGTAAATAGACAAGAGGCACAGTGGGAAGGACAGTGGCTTGGGGAGTAGAAGGTCTGGGATGGTGATACAACAATCAGCTGAGAGAGCTCATTAAGGGGTTGACTTTTACCTTCATTTCCCTCATGCAGGAATTAAAGATTATGATTATAATGACTTCAAGCAGCAGGTACCATTTCTATGGAGGGTACCCTTTAATCCACAAGAGCTTGCACCGTGCTTGGCACGTCCTAGGTGGCTCAATATTTTTTGAGTGAATGAAGAATTTATGGATTTTAAAACTGCAAAGCAATATGCCAATATTTTTGGATCTCTCCATTTTTATATAGGCAATTTAGAGCAGTGGTTCTCAAAATGTGTTTCCCAGATCAGCAGCATCAGCCCTGCCTGGGAACTCGTTACAAATGCAAATTGACCATCATTGTCCCAGACTTACTGAAGCAGAAACTCTGGGGGTGGGGCCTGGCAACTGAGGTTTAAGAAGTCCTACAGGTGATACTAATACAAGGTACATGATAGAGTTTGAAAACCACCATCTGGAAAATTAGAAGCAAGCAATCATTTAATATCAAATATTAATATTATTCATTTGCGAATTACACATATAACGCAAATTACAGAGGATAAAAATCAGAGGCCAATGGGTGAAAGTCAAATATTATATGACATCAAAAAGCATTTCGTGATTGCACTGTTGACATGGTTTTCTTCTTTTTCTGAGTGGGAGGTCTTGGGCTCAATTATTGCAACTGTCGTTGCATTCTTCACACATCTACTTCCCTATTCTTTAACGGCAGGTATTGATTACTTTTATGCCAGCCTCTAGCACAGAACCAGGGACACTATAAATACTCATTATATAGTAAACTAATAACTGCATAAGCACCATGCATCACTCTCTCTAATATAATTCCTTTTATTCAATTTCTCTAGCTCTCAAATAATAAAGTGCAATATTGATACAGTCCAGCTATATCTTTTAATCTGGTGATTCCAAAGAGGAAGCTAATTCAATACTTTGAACTCAATACCTCAAAGGGGAAGATATTTCATTAAGTATGTCCTGATGACTACTCCTGAGAAGTTGAAATCAAAAGAAAGAAAACATTAGATTAATTAAGATATTATGCCATGAGACAGACAAGTTAGGGGATTGACCTAAACTGCATATAAATATATACAACTATATTTATCAGTTGAGTTTTAAGTTTTTGTAGTAAATCAAACTCTAAAGAAGGTATTCATTCACTCTTCAGAAAGAATTTTTTGTGAGTGAAAATTCACATTTGGGGAATCTAAAAGAAGTTCAGGAACAGTTCCTACCTTCAGGGAGCTTAGGCTCCAGATGAGGAGATAAGACACATTCCCATGAAACAGCATACTGAGTAAATGAGCAGGAGAATGGTCCCAAGGCAGGCACGTGTGCATGGCAGTGCCCAGGCTAGCCTCACTGATGTGCCGGGGAAACAAGGCTAGGCTAGGGCCCCCAATCCGCAAACCAAAGAGTTGCGGTCACTGACATGGCATCTTCAAAGGTTTCTGCACAGAGTACAGGCATGGTAACGATGTGTTGTATATTGATCTCTTCCTGTACCCACTCACTGTCATTTCAGGGCAGCACTTAAGGTCTCTCATCCCTTCTCCCTGGGAGCAGGTGTTCTGGTCTGGACGAAATGAGGAAACTCCAAGAGGTATGTCGAAACTGGGTGTGGGATGGGGAGTGGGCAATGCCCTTGCAGAAGAAATCAGAAGAATGAAAGCTCCAATCTTTCTCATCTTTCCTCCTCTTACTAGTGTTTAGAGGCTACAAAGAAGTGCCCTTGATGGCTCACCGATTCTGTGCCAGTGTGTGTGGATGTGGATGTGGGGATAGATGTTTGTGTATGCATGTCTGCGTGCATGTGTGCACTCTGTGTATATTACATTTGTATATGTGTGTACATGTGTTTTGTGTTTGTGTATGTGTTGTGTGCATATGTGTATACATATGTGTACATGTGTTGCATATGCATGTGTATGAGTGCACATATGTGTTGTGTGTGCATTTGTGTGTTCTTGTGTGTGTGTTTTCTTTTACAAGGTCAAGATCATCATTCCATTTCATAGATAAGAGAACTTGGGCTCAGAGGAGCTAAGTAAAGTTGGTGAGTGGAATTCAGCCCAGGACTGCAGACTCTAACCCTACGTCCCTCTCTTTCCTCATATGTGTTCCTTCTTTCCTTTTGATGAAGTTCATTTGAAAAGACTGTGAGGGCCAACCAAGGCCAGCCCTGAGGCCAGACACAGTGGGCAGGAAGTGGCCCATTCAGGCCTGGCTTTCCTGTGCTCTTTGCTCCAACCTGTCTCCCCAGAGCAGGAGATGCAGAAAGAGCTGAAGCCAAATCTCTGGCCAAGAAAGTGATGATTGGACTCTGTGCAGGACTTGACAATCACAACAACAATAACAACAGCTGACATTTGTTGAGGGCTTACTATGCACCAGGTCGCTTTCCAAGCACACTACCTGTATCATCTTATTTACTCATCACAGTCATTGGATTGTGGCACACTGAATACCGTCACCCATGCCCAATTTACAGATAGACAGCTGAGACCCAGGAAGATTAAGTAAATTCCCCAAGCTCACATAATAAATGAGTAGTGGAAGCAGGCATTGCACTTGGGCAATCTGGCCTCCTGGCCCAGCTGGGCTTTGCGGTCAGCCAGGCCCTGGCTTCGTAAGTATCACATCGGCAGCTGTGAGTAAGGCAGCATGGCCTGCGGGGAGGGTGCAATCACCCAGGCGGCAGATGCCAACAGCTTGAATCAGGGCATTGGTGATGGAAAAGGAAGAGCCAGGGCAGAGAGTCATCATAAATAAAGGAAACTTGGTGGCACTCCAAAGACAACTGAGATGAGGGTAGCGAACATAATGGCCGAGCTTCCAGCCCAAGTGAGGAGGGAGATGATGGCACCACTGATAGAAACTAGGGATGCACGAGAAAGCCAGACTGGAATCAAGTGTGGGATCAAAAGGAGGCAGAGAGAGGCTGGCACCATGACCGGGCGGGTGTGGCGGGGCACGGACAGAGGGAAGGAAGGTGGTGAGGAGGAGGGGGAGGAAGAGAAGGGGGAAGAGGAGGAGGAGGAGGAGTCGGCAGACACATTGCTGCCTGGTGCAGGCAAAGTACTGAAGTGAAAGGCTGGGCTAGAAGGGGTCTGGAAGCCATCCACCTCGAGGTGATGGCTCAGAAGGAGCCATTGCTACCCAAGGCAGAGGAGAGCAGCTGAAGAGGGAGGGGAGGAAGAAGAGGGTGGGAGAGGTCTCAGGAGAGCAGGCACAGTGCAGTGCTCTGGAAGCCAGGTGAGAAGGCTTCTGAAAAATGATCAACTTTGGCAGGATAAGGATTAGGAAGGAGCCCTAGAAATCAGAGAGAAGGGCACCACTGATGACCTTGGAGAAGCACTCTTACGATACAGAGAGAAAAGCAGCGTGAGGGAGTTGGGTAGAAAGTTATGAGTTGAAGATGGACCAATATGTTGCAGTAACAAGGAAGAGAGAGTGGAAGAAAAAGAAGGGGAGATGAAAGTGGAGGATAAGAGGAAAGAGGAGGAGAGGAGGAAGAGGAAGAGACAAAGGAGGAGGAGGAAGCAGAGGAGGTGGACATATGGAAGGAGCAGCAAGGAATTTCCAAATTACTGCTTGTTTGCAGGACTGGTTTTAAGATAGAGAAGGCCGGAGAATCCTTGTGAACAAGAAGCTAGGAAAGAAGCAGGGAGGGACAGGAAACATGGCAGAAAGAGGGAGACAAGGTTAGAAGCACATGATCCTGGAGGAAAATTGAAGAGGGAGTACATCAGGCTAAGTGTCTTAGTGTCTTGGCAGCATTATTCACAATAGCCAAAAGATGGAAATACTCCAAGTGTCTGTCAGCCCATAAAGGGATAAACAAAACATGGTACATCCATACAATGGAATATTATTCGGGCATAAAAAAGAATGCAGTTATACATGATGTAACCTGAATGAACCTTGAAAACCTACTAAATTAAAGACACCAGCCACAAAACTACACATCATATACTTGGACTTATCTCTAAAATGTCCAGAATAAATAAATCTATGGAGATAGAATGTAGATGAGTGGTTGCCTAGAGCTGAGGGGTGGGGAGGATGGTAGGGCCACAGAGTGATAGCTAAAGGGTAGAGGGCCTCTTTCAGGGGTGATAAAATGCCCTAAAGCTGATTATGGTGATGACTGCACAACTCTATGAATATACTAAGAAGCATTGAATTGTAAACTTAATGGTATGTGGATTGCATCTCAATAAAGCTGTGATTTAAAAAAACAAACAAACTTTGGAGTCATCCACAACTCTCCACTTCCACTCATACCTCAGCACACCAGGAAGTGTTATCAGCTGTACCTTCAAATACATCCCAAATCCAAAACGTCTCACTACTTCTAGCACCACAGTGGTCAAGCTGTCCTTATCTCTAGCCTGATAAATGCACATATTTTAAAAATAGCCTCCTAACTGGTTTTCCAATTTGTCCTCCCTATGTTTATTCTTCCCCAGACTCCAAAGTGATCCTTTTAAGTGGAAAATCCAATGGCTCAGCCCAGTTCATGCCCTCAGTGGCTTCCCGTCACTCTCAGAATGAGCTCCTTGTCCTTCCTTCCTGGCCAGGTCCAGGTTCCTTCTCAGCTTGCTCAGGTCTCATCGCAGGTTCTCTCGGGCACTGTGCTCCGGCTCTTCAAACACGCTGGGCATATTCCTGCATCATGACCTTTGCACATTATCTTGGTCCGTTCAGGCTGCTAGAGCAAAATACCTGACACTAGGAAATTTACGAGGTGCAGACAGATTCAGTGTTTGGTGAGGGCCCATTCCTCATAGACGGCATGTTCGAGATGCCCTCACATGGCAGAAAAAGAAGGCAGCTCTCTGGGCCCTCTTTCATGAGGGTACTAATCCCATTCATCAGGTGAAGCTCTCATGACCCAATCACCTCCCAAAGTCTCTACCTTCTAATACCATCACCTTGGTGATTTGGTTTCAACACAAGAATTTTAGGGAAATGCAAACACAAATCATAGCACTTGTGCATAGCATATAACTATTTCCTCTGCCTGCAATACTATTCCCCTGATAGTCACACTGTTTACAAGCTCATTTTATTCAGCCTCTTCACAAACATTTCCCCTTCTGGGAGGCTTTACCTGGTCAACCTATCTGCAATTCTATTCCCATTTTTCTTCACCCCTTTACCCTGTTTTATCTTTTTCTTCACAGCACCTATCACTCCTTGATGTCTGACAGCCTTCCTTCACTCTACCTCTACTTTATCCTTCCCTGTAGTTCAAACTGATACTGTCTTTGATGGTAAAATCCCATCTCAATTACTGGCTTCTGCTGAGATGGCTGATTAAATCCATGAATCACATCCATGATCTCTTATCAAATGGTTGCTCAGCCATAACCTTAAGTATTCTCTTCAGAACAACTTCCCCATTTTTCCCATTTTTGCCATGATTACACACACACACAAGCACACACACACTACATATATGCAAACATACACATGCATACACTGTATACACACACCAAATGCATATGTGTATTGTCTAGTCATCTTCCTCACTGAAATATGATTTCCATGAGCACAGGGACTTTGCTTCGTTCTCAATTGTATTCTCAGCACGCAGAAAAATCCCTGGCACATAGTACACATTCAGTAAATAATTGTTGAATGGATAAGCCTTACTACAACTCCTTATGTTAAAGATGAGGAAACCAGAAGGAGTTAAGAAAGGTTAGGAGGATCGCACAAGGTCACACAACCAGTAGGTAGAAGTGGTTAGCTTGAAGCCCTGACGTACCATGTCACTAGTTTTGTTTTGTTATTCTGAGCCCCAAGGGGTGCAATGTCTGGTCCTGAGAAGGGATGAATGACACAGGGGCAATACATTCATAGACCATTAGAAATGCCCATACCTTCCACTCTATTCATAACTAAGAGAAATTTCACAGACCATTAATATGTAGCAGTGAAACACACTCTTTGACTCAAAGATGGGCCTCGAGTGAGGAGGCCTGCATTCCGGTTTCCCCCCTGAGCTTTGTGACCTTGATCAAGTCCCACAGCCTTATGGAGTCAATATTGTTTCCATGCTTCACACAGAGGCGAGTTCTGAGGTTTCTGCCAGTCTAAAACTCACAACTCATTTTTTACTTATTTATTTATTTTTGAGATGGGGGTCTCAGTCTGTCACCCAGGTTGGAGTGCAGTAGCACAATCATAGTTCACGGCAGCCTCAAACACCTGGGTTCAAGCTAACCTCCTGCCGCAGCCTCTGAAATACCTATGACTGCAGGCACATACCACCATGCCCAGCTAAGCTTTTTTTATTTTTCACAGAGACAGGATTTCGCTATGTTGCCCAGACTGGTCTCAAACTCATGGCCTCAAGTTATCCTCCTGCCTCAACTTCCCAAAGCGCTGGGATTAGAGACCTGAGCCACCACACCCAGCCTAACCTACTTTTTAAAACCTGCTTTCATGATCTGCTAATTCACTCACTTCTTGAGGTGAAAAAGGCTGGGTTTGGGGACACACAGAAAATTCTAATCGGGATTTGTTTCCAGCAGGAGGTGACCCATTTCAAACCAACAATGCAAAGGCACTGACACTTAGTCAGTGTGCAAAAGAGTAAATGTGGAAAGGGAACACACACAACAACATTCCCGTTGCCTTAGAAATAACAAGTTTTTAAAAATAGGCTGAAATCATCAGTTAGTTGGAACAATGTAGTGCTTTGAAGTTGAAAAATGCTTTGCATAATGCTAATAATATTTTGGCAGTGGTGGTTCTGAACGTGTATCACCTCTATTCCTTTCAGAAAAAGAAATAGCTCCTTTGAGGAAGAACTATATTCTTGAAATTAGAAGGCTTTTATAAAATGTTAATAAATCCTGATTAAAAAAGTTAAATTTCAACTTAATCAGCCATTGTGTGTTTACTATGTACAAGGCACAGGGCTTGGCACTGACATGATGGAAAACTCAAGAGTAATAGAATTGTTGCTGCCCTCAAGCCAGCTACAAATTACACATGTGCTACAGGGAGAAGCTGGGGGACAGAGAGAAGAGGAAGAAGAAATAAGAGAATTGAGCCCCTACCATACACCTGTATGGCTCATATAGAATTGTATCTCATTCTATTCACCCATTCATTTGTTCAGCAAGTGTCCTTACTGAGCACCTGCTATGTGTCAGGCTCCAAGCTAGGTGCTCGGTGTATGGATTGACAACTGATCAGGTACTTGCATTCCTTCAATACTCATAACCAGCTGTGATGAGGGTTGTTCTAATCTCTTTGCAGAGATGAAGAAGCAGGCCCAGAGAGGTTGTGTAATCTTCCCAAGGAGCCCAGCTAGAAAAGGGTAAGAGTGGCAGCAGGATTTAAACTGCTGGCTCAGAAGCTGTGGCCAAGTGGAACAGATAAGGGTCTAGATTCCAGGGCAGACAGTATCAGGTTTGTACCTGACTCTGGCACTTAGGGTTCATGTAACTTTGGGCAATAAGTCACATGAACCTCTCCAGGAACCTTGTTCTGAACCGAATAGTATGATATTAGGGCTTGATGGGAAATAAAGAATATAGCCCAATTTTAAAGGGCACAATTCAGTCCACATCATTCCACCTCTTATTCTCCAAAATTTAGGTTCTTCTCACACACACAAAATACATTCATTCCTTCCCAACAGCCCCAAATGTCTTAACTCATTCTAGCATAACACCTAAAATCTAAAGTCCTAAGTCTCATCCATATACCATCTAAATCAGATATGAATGAAACTCAAAGTGTGATTTATCCTGAGGCAAAATTCCTCTCCACACATGGACCTGTGAGATCAGACAAGTTACATGCTTCCAAACACAATGGTGGGACAGGTGTAGGATAGATATTCCCATTCCAAAAGGAAGAATTAGGAAGGAAAGAAGAGGTGACAAGTCCCAAGCAAGTCTAAAACTCTAGCAAGGCAAAATCCATCAGAATGTAACAGCTCAAGAGCAATCCTCTTTGGTTTGATGCTGTGCCCTCCAGGCCCCTGTTGTGGCAGTGTCACCCCACAGCTTTGCAGGGCAGCCCTGCCCCAGAGACAATGGGCAGAGTCATTCAGCCCCATTGAAATCTGGGAGGCTGTTCTACCCTTAGAAACCAAGCAGGAAGCCTTGTCCCCACACCTGGAGTAGAGGTGGGATTATACCATCTCTGCAGTGGGAGTTACAGCTCTGCTGATCTCTGACTCTCCTTTGGGGCCATCTTTCCCTTTCCTTGAAGAACAGCTCATGTTCACAGCTGAATAGCTCTATATTCCAATCCTATAGATTCCAAGAAGTCTGACAGCCTTCCTTCATTCCACCTTTACTTTCTCTGTCCCCTTTAGTTCAAACTGACAGTATCTTTGATTGTAAAATCCCATCTCAATTCCTGGCTTCTGCTGAGATTGCTGATTAAACCCATGAATCATATCCATGATCTCTTTATCAAATGGTTCCTCAGCCACAACCTTAAGTATTCTCTTCAGAACAACTTTCTCATTTTTTTGCAATATAGATAGACTGAGAATTTTCCAAGTCTTCAAGTTCTGATCCGTCTTAGCTTAACAATTTCCTTTTCAATGCATATCTCTCCTTTTGCATTTTACTTGAGTAGTCAACAGGATCCAGCCTTTCAACACTTTGCTTGGAAATCTATTCAGCTAAATATATAATTTCATCACTAACAAATTCTACCTTTCACAAAATACTAGAATGTAGCTCAGCCAAGGTTTTTGCCACTGTATAACAGAACCAATAGGAGATATATATAAAGAGATTTATTATAAGGCATTGGTTCATATGATTATGGAGGCTGAGAAGTCCCCATACCTACAGTCAGCAAGCTGGGGACTAAGGAAAGCCAGTGACGCAATTCCAGTCTGAGTCTAAAGACCTAAGAACCAGGAGAGATGGTGTTAGTTCCTGTCTGAAAGCTAGCAGGCTCGAGACCCAAAAAGGGCCAATATTTCAACTGAAGTTGGAAGGCAAGAAAAGACCAATGTCCCAGCTCATGGCAGTCAGGCAGGAGGAATTCCCTTTTACTCAGCCTTTTTGTTCTACTCAGGTCCTCAACCTAGGCCCACCCACATTAGAAAAGGTAATATTCTTTACTTAGTCTACCAATTCAAATGTTAATCTTATCTAGAGACATCCTCATAGACACACCCAGAATAATGTTTGACCAAATATCTGGGCACGCCCTGGCCCAGTCAAGTTGACACATAAAATAAACCATCACAGAGATCTTTCTTTGATTCTGTTCCTCATGTTAATTTTTCCACTAAACTTATTTCTACAGCAGTCTGTATTTGCTGCTCACTCATTCTCACATCATGTCTACCTCCTGTTCAGCTCATCACTGCCAACCAGTGTCACCTGGTGGGAGGTTGAGGTGGGTGGTCAGTCTAATAACTTATTGGCCACATGTAAACCACGAGGGTATGACAGCTCTAGACACAGTATTGCCCTACAGAGTGTTTGGCACCTCCTAACTACCCTTCTTGCTCCTGTCCTTACAGTCTTTGAAAGAGACCTCAAAGCTTCTGATATAGCCTATGTCAGGTCAATGTAATGGAAAACCACCACAGGCTTGAAAAACCTTGTTACTAAGTTTAATAACCTCCTCTTAGATTTTCTTGCAGTAATTGATGCTGATGACAATCCCTTTCTTTTTGAAAGTATTGTGAGAAAGTTTCAAGAAAAATATCAATTACACTTCATTAAAATTTTCTGCTCAAAACAGACACTTTACTGATCAAAATCTATAGTCCATTTCATATTGTGAAAACATGTATATGACTTCATTAATATTTATAAGTTAAAAGATCACTTCCTGCTTCCAAGCAATTATATTGAGTCAAAATGAAAACTAAAAGAGAAACTATAAACAAAAAGAGAGTAGTAAGTCCTTACCTATCAATAATTATTTTGAATTTACATGGATTAATTTTCCAGGCAGAAGACATAGAGTGGAGGCATGAATTTTTTTAAGTCCTAATTATATGCTGCCTACAAGAGATTCACTTCACTTTTAAGGACACACATAGATTCAAAGTAAAGGAATGGAAAAAGACATTCCATGCAAGTGGAAACCAAAAGAGAGCAGGGATAGCTATACTTAAATAAAATAAAATAGAATTTGAGTCAAAAACTGTAAAAAGAGGCAAAGATGGTCATTATATAATGACAAAGGGGTCAATTCAATAACAGGATATAACAATTATAAATATATATGTGCCCAACTTCAGAGCCCCTACATATATAAGGCAAATATTAATATATCTGAAGGAAGAGTTAGACTGCAGTACAATAACAGGGGACTTCAATACCCCACTTTCAAAAATAGAGAGACTATCCATACAGAAAATCAATAAGAAAACACCAGAGCTGGACTGTACTTCAGGCCAAATGGACCTAACAGTTACATACAGAGCATTCCACCCAACAGCAGCAGCATATACATTCTTTTCAAGCCACATGGAGCATTCTCCAGAACAAATCATATGTTAGGCCACAAGACAAATCTACCAAATTTAAGAAGATTGAAATCACATCAATAATATTTTCATATTCCAATGATATGAAAGTAGAAACTGATAACAGGAGGAATTTTAGAAAATTTACAAATACATGAAAATTAAGCAACATGCTCTTGAACAACCAATAAGTCAAAGAATAAATCAAAAGAAAAATGTAAAAATATCTTGAAACAAACAAAAATGGAAACACAACATACCAAAACTAATAGGATGCAGTTAAAGCAATTCTAAGAGGAAAGGATGTAACAATAAATAACTACATCAAAGAAGAAGAAAGATCTCAAATAAACAACCCAATGTTACATCTAAAGAAGCTAGACAAAGAACAAACTAAGCCCAAAGTTAATATAAGGAAGGAAATAATGAAGATCAAATCAAAAATAAATAAAATAGAAACTAGAAAAACAATAGGAAAAAAATCAACAAAACTAATGAGTTGTTTTTTTAAAAGATAAATAAAGTCAACAAAACTTTAGCTAGACTAACAAAGTGAAAAAGAAGACTTAACTGAATAAAAACAGAAATGAAAGAGGGGATATTACAACCGATACCACAGAGATACAAAGGATTTGTTATACTATAACACAAATAATTACTCTAATACTATAACCAGTAATACACCAACAAATTGGATAACCAAGAACAAATGCATAAATTTCTAGAAACATACAATCTATCAAGACTGAATCATGAAGAAATAGAAAATGTGAACAGACCAAGAATGAGTAAAAGAGTGAGCCAGTAATAAAAAAGTCTCCCATCAAAGAAAAATTCAGGAACTGATGGCTTCACTGCTGAACTGTATTAAACATTTAAAGAGCTAATACCAATTTTGCTCAAACTCTTCCAAAATATGGAAGAGAAGGCCAGCATTACCCTGATACCAAAGCCAGACAAGGACACTATGACAAAAGAAAACTACAGGTCAATATCCCTGATGAACACAGAAGAAAAAATTCTCAAAAAAACACTAGCAAACTGAATTTAATACCATATTAACAGAATCATTCACCACAATCAAGTGGGATTTATCCATGGGAAGCAAGGAAGGATCAACATATGCAAATCAATAAATATGATATATTACTTTAAAAGAATGAAGGGCAAAAACCACATCATCATCTCAATAGATGCAGAAAAAGCATTTGACCAAACTTAGCATCCTTTCATGATAAAAACTCTTAACAAACCAGGTATAGAAGAAATGTATCTCAACACAATAAAGGTCATATATGACAAGCCCAAAGCTAACATCATACTCAGTAGTAAACAGTTGAAAGATTTTCCTCTAAGATCAGGAACGAGTGGCCCACTCTCATCACTTCTATTGAACATCAATGTTCTATTGAACATTGTATGTTCAAGAACATACAATGGGGAACAGGGCCGGGTGCAGTGGCTCACACCTGTAATCACAGCACTTTGGGAGACCAAGGCAGGTAGATCACCTGAGGTCAGGAGTTTGAGACCAGCCTGGCCAATATGGTGAAACCTCGTCTCTACTAAAAATACAAAAATTAGCTGGGTGTCGTGGTGGGTACCTGTAGTCTCAGCTACTCAGGAGTCTAAGGCAGAAGAATCGCTTGAACCCAGGAGGCAGAGGTCACAGTGAGCCAAGATGATGCCACTGCACTCCAGCCTGGGCAACACAGCAAGACTCCATCTCAAAAAAAAAAAAAAAAAAGAAATTTAAAAATTGGGAATAGACAGTCTCTATTGCCTTTTTCAATAGGCAAGAAAAAGAAATAAAACGCATCCAAATCAGAATGGAAGAAGTTAGACTGTTTGCTGATGACCTGACCTTATATATAGAAATTATTTAAAACCCCACAAAAGGACTGCTACAATTAATAAATGAATTCAGTAAATGTGCAGGATACAAAATCAACATACACAATGCAGTAGCATTTCTGTACACTAACAACGACCTACCTAAAAAATAAATGAAGTAAACAGTTTTCTTTGTAGTAACTACAAAATAAAATACTTAGAAATACATTAAACCAAGTAGGGGAAATATCTGTAAATTTACAACTATAAAATTCTGATAAAAAAATTGAAGACAAAAATAAATGGAAAGATATCCTGTGTTCATGGATGGGAAGAGTTAATATTGTTAAAATGTCCCTTTTATCTAAAGCAATCTACAGATTCAATGAAATTCCTACAAAAATTCCAATGACATTTTCCACAGAAATATTTAAAAAATTCTAAAATTTGTATGGAACCACAAAAGACTCCAAATAGCTAAAATCAATCTTGAGTAAAAAGAGCAAAGCAGGAGGGATCACACTACCTGATTTCAAAATATACTACAAAACTATAGCAATCAAAACAGCATGGTGCTGGCATGAAAACAGATGCATACTAATGGAACACAACAGAATGCTTAAAAATAAATCTATGCTTTTACAGTCATTTGATTTTCAACAATGATGCCAAGAACATACAATGGGGAACAGGGCCGGGTGCAGTGGCTCACACCTGTAATCACAGCACTTTGGGAGACCAAGGCAGGTAGATCACCTGAGGTCAGGAGTTTGAGACCAGCCTGGCCAATATGGTGAAACCTCGTCTCTACTAAAAATACAAAAATTAGCTGGGTGTCGTGGTGGGTACCTGTAGTCTCAGCTACTCAGGAGTCTAAGGCAGAAGAATCGCTTGAACCCAGGAGGCAGAGGTCACAGTGAGCCAAGATGATGCCACTGCACTCCAGCCTGGGCAACACAGCAAGACTCCATCTCAAAAAAAAAAAAAAAAAAGAAATTTAAAAATTGGGAATAGACAGTCTCTAAAATAAATGGTGGTGGGAAAACTGGACATCCACATGCAGAAGAATGAAATTGGACTCTGATCTCATGTCATATGCAAAACATCAATTTAAAGACTTAAATATCAGATCTGAAACTGTTAAACAGAAAAAAAAAAAATAGAAGAGCTCTGTGGCAATTGTCTGTGCAATGATTTTTTTTTGCATATAACCCCAAAAGCCCAGGAAACAAAAGCAAAAATAGACCAATGGGATTACATCAAACTAAAAAGCTTCTGCATGGCAAAAGAAGCAATCAATGGAGTGAAAATACAACCTACAGAATAAGAGAAAATACTTGCAAACCACACGTCTGATAAAGAATTGCTATTTCAAATATATAAGGTATTCAAACAACTCAATAGCAAGAAAACAAATGAGCCAATTTTAAAAATGGGCAAAAAACCTGAATAGACTTTCTTTCTTTTTTTTTTTTTTCTCTTCAAGACAGAGTCTCACTCTGTTGCCCAGGCTGGAGTGCAGTGGCACAGTCTCGGATCACTGCAACCTCCGCCTCCCAGGTTCAAGCAATTCTCCTGCCTTGGCCTCCTGAGTAGCTGGGACTACAGGCACGTGCCACCACGCCCAACTAATTTTTTGTATTTTTAGTGGAGAACAGGTTTCACCGTGTTAGCCAGGATGGTCTCAGTCTCTTGAACTCATGATCTGCCCTCCTCGGCCTCTCAAAGTGCTAGGATTACAGGCATGAGCCACCATGCCCAGCCCTGAATAGGCTTTCTAAAGAAAGACATACAAATGGCCAACAAGTATATGAAAGAAGGCTCAAAATCACTGATCATCAGGGAAGTGCAAATTAAAACCACAATGAGATATCAAGTCACACCTGTCAGAATGGCTATTATCAAAAAGACAAAAGATAATATGTGTTGGTGAGGATATGGAGAAAAAGGGACTCTTGAACACTGTTGGGAATGCAAATTAGTGTAACTATTATGAAAAACAGTATTTAGGTTCCCCAAAAAACTAAAATAGAACTACTGTATGATGCAGCAATCTCACTACTGGATATATATCCAAAGGGATTGAAATCAGTATTTCGAGGTGATATTTGTACTATCATGTTCATTGTAGCATTATTTACAAATAGTCAAGATATGGGTTCAGTCTAAGTGTCCATCAACAGGTGAGTGAATAAAGAAAATGTGGTGTATATATACACAATAGAATACTATTTGGCCTTTTTTCAAAATTTCCATAGGTTTTGGGGGAACAGATTGTGTATGGTTACGTGAGTATGTTATTTAGTGGTGATATGTAAGATTTTGATGCACCTACCACCCGAGCAGTATACACTGTACCCACTTTGCAGTCCTTTATCCCTCACTCCGCTCCCACCCTTTCCGCCGAGTCCCCAAAGTCCATTGTATCATTCTTATGCCTTTGCATCCTCATAGCTTAGCTCCCACTTATGAGTGAGAACATATGATGTTTGGTTTTCAAAAGAAGAAAATTGTGTCATCTACAACAACATGAATCAACCTGGAGGACATCGTGCTAAGGGAAATAAGCCAGACACAGAAGGATAAATGCTGTGATACCACCTATATGATGAATCTAAAATAGGCAAACTCACAGAAGTAGAGAGAATGGTGATTACCAGGAGGAGGGTGGGAGGAGGGGAGGACAAGATTGGAGAGATTTAAAAGAGTACCTAGGTTGTTCAAAGGATACAAAATCTCAGGAGGAATGCTTCCAGAGATCTATTGTACAACACCGTGACTATAGTTAGTCACAATGTATTATATCCTTAAAAATTGCTAAGAAAGTAGATTTTAAGTGTTCTCACCACAAAGAAATGATAAGTATGTGAGGTTAAAAAAAAAGAAAAAGAAAGAAAACTAAAGAAAAATGTTTATTACTTAACCAACTCAAAACCCAATCTGCCATATTTATGCATTTCTAGATTGTCCATAACTAAAAAAAAAACTTTGTACTGACACTTGACATAGAAATTAAAGCAAAAACGTCAAAAATATTAACAAATTCGGAGCTGCAGATTCTTTGCTGAAAATATTTTCCCTTACCAAGAAACATTCTCCTCTCAAGAGAAATAAGCCTTGTGTCAAGACCACAATGCTCCTGTGAAGAGACTTTGTTGAGAGTTTTTGTTCTCTGATGACAACACAGTTTGAATTAATTCATTCATCAAACAAAATAATTTTGCATGATCAAACTTGTAATAATCAGAGCACAGTAGGATACATTTTCAAAAAGAAGACACACTCCCCTCTGTTTGAAGGTTTTTGTGTATTTATCTGGTGTTTTGGAGGTTAATTAATTGATATTAATTAATTATAAGTAGTTAATCCACAAAGAAAATGCAATTTTCCTATGGAAAAATAATTTGTTCAAGGATATCCAGCAGCTCACAGTTGACCAACAAGGAGTGGCCTGGTTTACAGACAGCAGTTGCAAAGTGAATGGACAATATCCTGTTTGGAAAGCTGCTGCTTTGGTCAAGGAAGGTAAAAACTGATCTGCTCAGTGGGCTGAATTGCATGCTCTTTTTCTAAGAGTAATGGAAGAACTAACAGTGGTGGAAGCCCCTGTGTTTGGGTTTTCACTGACTCACTGGGCAGTGACCAATGGCCTGGCCACATACTCAGGCAAGAGGGCAGTGGAAACCTGCCCTATCAAAAGGAAACCCATATGGAGCATGGCCCTATGAAGATTTGAAGGGTGCATTAAAGTAGAACCCGTCAGTGCCCCTCAGAAGAACTCCCTTCCAGGTTCAGAAGGTGACTGGAATCAACAAGCAGATATCTACGGGTGCTCCCTTGAGGTGGCCACCTGAGTCCATCAAATGGGTGGATATGGGATAAGGGGGCACCTCAGCAGTGCAGAGATGGGCTGAACCTAGACATCTTCCTCTTGCACCCTCCTCGGGCACATAATGCCAAAATTGTACTATTTGTCAATAAGAGAGATAGAGACCGCCGATGGCTATGGGGCAGATTCTCTGTGGGGAAAAAAGGCCCTGAACATAGCTGGTGAGTGGGACTGATGCTGGCAGCCCGGGGAGCTACAAATAGGTCTTGACGGGAATAGACACTGACTCTGGACTGGGTTTTGTTTACCCTGCGGAAGATGAAAATGCTGGGAGTGCCATAACAAAAACAAAAAACAAGAAACAGAAGATATTACATGGATTTGGATGGTTATCATTTCTTCAGACCAATGAACACACTATACAGCCCATAATGTCCAACAATGGGTAGAGATATCCTCCTCAGAGGGATAGTTTGATAGAGAAATAGGACAGGTAACTGAAACAATGGTTGTCTGAAACAAGGAGATGGCAGGCAAGGCTGGCTTACCTGGTTTCGCAGCTGTGTGCTCACACTGAATATGAATGGGATTAAAGGGGTGTCCCCCTTAGATATTTTTTTCCTCTGGCTGATCTTGGGGAGAGGGGATAGGGAGAATGCTGGTATGATTAAGCAATTCTTGCCAAGGTAGAGAGTACACTGGTATAACAACTATAATTTTTCTTTCTTTCCCAAGTTACCCATCAAATAATTATTTTTCCTCCTCTACCTGATACAATGGTCCTTGTACTAGGGCTGCAACTGCAAGTACTGGAATCAGGGACAATTTCTAAACCGAAAACTGTAACTATGTTTTTAAACCTTATGTCAGAATTCCTAAGGACCTAATGGGGGTAGGTTATGCTTTGACCCCAACTGGCAAAACTGGGGCTAAGAGTGAATACAGCTATGTTGCCTGGGTGGTAAAAATGGCTCACTAGTTCAGAGCCTATGTAACCTCACCCTACAAAAATGGGAATAGACTGAGGAGAGGCCCTTGCTAGACTAGCATTGTTACCAGCAGTCTGGACCAGCACAGTGGTCAAACCTAATGTCCCTTCCAGAGGTGGAAAAGTTGAGTAAAAATAAATGACAAATGGAAAAAGGAGAAATAGTAGCTGAAGGTAAAGGAATAAATAAATAGGATGCACTATCATCTCGAAAGAGTCTCAGAGCAAGAGATGACATTGTCTCAGCTCAATTATAACAGATGCCTTAAAGGGTACAATACATGTTTGCCAAGACGACTCCTGCTTTTGGAACCCAATGAGATAAAAAGGAAGCCTGCAAACTGAGTGGCCACAGCCTGGGAGACATTCATGCAGTATGATGGACTGGACTGACAACTAATGACTGAATAGGATTCTAGTAATGTGGAGGTATCTTTTGAGTTATACATACTTTTTTGTTGTTTGTTTGTTTTGAGACAGCATCTCACTCTGTCACCTGGGTTGAAGTATAGTAGCACTGTCTCAGCTCACTGCAACCTCTGCCTCCTGGGCTCAAGTGATCCTCCCGTCTCAGCCTCCCGAGTAGCTGGTACTACAGACGCACACCAATATGCCCAGCTAATTTTTGAGTTTTTTTTGTAGAGATGGGGTTTTGCCATGTTGCTCAGGCTGGTCTCAAACTCCTGGGCTCAAGTGATCTGCCCACCTTGGCCTCCCAAAGTGCTGAGATTACAGGCGTGAACTACCATGCCCAGCTGAGTTGTGTATTCTTTTGATGTAACTGATCTGTGTTTGAAAGCCGGGAGATGGCCTGTGGTGATGTGTGCGTGTGCATGCACACGTGAGCGTACACACACCCAGTCACATATATATATATCAATGCCCTGTGTATCTCTTCATCTATACTCTTTGTATAAATAAATCCTTTATTTATTTATTTATTTGCTTACTTATTTTTGAGATGGAGTCTCACTCTGTTGCCCAGGCTGGAGTGCAGTGGCGTGATCTTGGCTCACTGCAACCTCTGCCTCCTGGGTTCAAGCGATTCTCCTGCCTCAGCCTCCCAAGTAACTAGGATTACAGGTGCCCGCCACCATGCCTGGCTAATTTTTGTATTTTTAGTAGACAGAGGGTTTCGCCACGTTGGCCAGGCTAGTCTCAAACTCCTGACCTCAGGTGATCTGCCTGCTTCGGCCTCCCAAAGTGCTAGGATTACAGGCATGAGCCACCATGACCGGCCCTGTAATATCCTTTAGAATAAAGTGATGAACAACAAAAAAAGATGTTCAGAACTAAACTCATTAGTAAACTCCCCTTTAAACATCAGCCCCCTTTTTTTACACAAAATTGCCTAATATTTATTTTATTATAAAGAGATCTTTTGACATGGAAATGCTGAAGGGAATACATTGTCTTAAATCATGCATTTGTGACAGGAAATTACTCAGCACACCACATAGTTGCAAACACGGAAAAACAGTATAGTAAGATGATCAATAATCCTGCAGAAGGACCTGGGTTCAAATCCCAGCCCCAACAGTTACTGGTGCTTGCACCTGGCATGGCATGGACAAGACGTGTTCCCCATGTTGTTTCCTCTTCCTAGTCAGTGACTTTAGGGAATAAGGGACTGAATTCTGGCAAATGGCATGCGGTGGAAGGGATAGCAGATGCTACTAGGCACTGCCCTAAGAACATTACATAGGACCCTCCAGCTGTCCCTTTGCCTTCAGCAGTACTGTGAAGGCCACCTCTTGAGGATGATATCTCATAACATGAAGGGACCTGGATCCCTGAGTCACCGCCTGGAGGCTAAGTGCCCCCATCAGACTATGACACAAGCAAAAATTAACCTTGGCTTGGAAGCCACTGAGGCTTGAGGATTATGCGTTGCTGCAGAGTGTGTGTGTGTGTGTGTGTGTGTGTGTTGGCTACAATAAAAAAGCAGCACTAGAAGCTAAGCTAAAAGAGAGAGAGAGAAACCTATGGGAATGGGGGTTCCTGCAGGGAACTGGAACTGGCAAAGAAGAAACCTTCCTAAGGAAACTCAAGAACAAGTTATCAGATAGATGAGCAAAGAGGGAGTTATGATGCCAAGGTAACATTTCCTAAATCTCTTCTACCCCTGATCAGGATTTGTGCTAAAGCATAAAAAAGAGTAGAGCCGGGGGTGGGGGGGTCCCCTGGACCCATCTCTGTGAAAATGCAGTGAAGAAAAGTAGCTGGGAGTCAGAGAGACCCTGAGAGAGGCAGGAGTAACCTTTGGGCAAAGTGGAAGGTGAGACAGATGACAGGAGAGCTACAGATTCAAGGAGAGCAGAAATGAATTATTTTAAATTGCTGCTATGGTTCTACGGCTGCCTTAAAATTCTATTAAACAAGAAAGACCTTTCACATGGAGGGATTTTTCTCACACATGGAAAACTAACTCTAAGCAAATTATACATGTTTCAAGAACCTCAGAAAATAAAACAATATGATGTAAATGTCAATGTAAAAAAAATATTATTTTCGAAACTTGTTTAAACTGTGACCAATACACAAAGGCACCTATAACTAATTTCATATTATTTCATGAAAATGGGAGTTTTCAATCTGCAACATTCAAAAAATGGTAGAACTATTGTCAGAAAGCAGCTTACTTAAACCATAATTTGCTATTATTTACAAGTGTGGGGCTATAAAATAGTTTTGTTGTTTTAATAGAAGACATAAAAGATGACTGTTTTGTGAATCAAGATCAATTTGCCATCTCCTGGGCTCCAGCACAATTCTGATGAATTTACCAGCAACCACCAAACCGTTTCGGGGTTGTATTAGTCTGTTTTCATGCTGCTATGAAGAAATGCCCGAAACTGGGTAATTTATAAAGGAAAGAGGTTTAATTGACTCACAGTTCCACAGGGCTGGGGAGGCCTCAAGAAACTTACAATCATGGTGGAAGAGTAAGGCAAACACGTCCTTCTTTACATGGTGGCAGGAAAGAGAAGAATGAGAACTGAGCAAAACCATTATAAAACCATCAAATCTTGTAATGACTTACTATCACAAGCACAACATGGGGGAAAGAGAAGAAAGAGAACTGAGCAAAACCATTATAAAACCATCAAATCTTGTAATGACTTACTATCACGAGCACAACATGAGGGAAACTGCCCCTATGAGTTAATTATCTCCACCTCGTCCCACCCTTGACACATGGGGATTATTACAATTCAAGGTGAAATTTGGGTGGGGACACAGAGCCAAACCATACCAGGAGTCTAAGTACAATTATCAAAGTTCATATGCTTGTAATGCAAAAATGCTATGGCCTTTTTTTTCTTTTTTTTTTTAAATTATACTTTAAGTTCTAGGGTACACATGCACAACGTGCAGGTTTGTTACATATGTATACATGTGCCATGTTGGTGTGCTGTACCCAGTAACCCATCATTTACATTAGGTATATCTCCTAATGCTATCTCTCCCCACTCCCCTTACCCCACAACAGGCCTCAGTGTGTGATGTTCCCCTTCCTGTGTCCAAGTGTTCTCATTGTTCAATTCCCAACTATGAGTGAGAACATGCAGTGTTTGGTTTTCTGTCCTTGTGATAGTTTGCTGAGAATGATGGTTTCCAGCTTCATCCATGTCCCTATGCTATGGTCTTGATGTCAACTGAAAGTCAAAGTATTACAATTATGCATTGCTTAATGATGGGGATATGTTCTAAGGAATGTGTCGTTAGGTGATTTCATCATTATGCTAATGTCATGGAATGTACTTACACAAATCTAGATGATATAGCCTACTACACACCTAGGCTATACAGGATAGCCTATTGCTCCTAGGCTACAAATCTGTACAGCATGTTATTGTACTAAATACTGTAGGCAACTGTAACACAATGATAAGTATTTGTGTGTCTAAACATATCTAAACATAGAAAAGTTACCATTAAAACACAGTATTGTAATCTTATGGCACATCATTGTTTATGTATGTCTAAATATATCTAAACATAGAAAAGTTACCATCAAAATACAGCATTGTAATCTTATGGCACACCATTGTTTATGCGGTCCATCACTGACCATCAGTATGTGGTCCATCACGACTATACTTCTATTATTGTTACTGTTGTACATGTACATGTACATGACTATACTTCTATTATTGTTACTGTTGTTAGTAGAAGGCCCAAGGAGATTCCTGTATGCCTACATGTGCTATAATGTGCTATTGGCATTGGAGACATTAAATCACCTTAGATGGTAACAGTAAAATTCTTTTTCCTATTAACAAGCAAAAATAATTAATTATGTTTCTGGAAATTTCAAAACAATGGTTTAACCATGACAGTGCAGAAATGCTGAGAAGATAATAGGCACAATTTAAAATACACAGCTATTTAGTTATTCTAAATTCTGTCTGTAGCTTTGAAGAAATAGGGACACATTATAAAGTATCATATACTATGTATTTACAGAAATGGTGTATTTCTGAAGGTTAAAAATAAAATTATAAAATAGGAAATTGGATCTCTATTTCATACTATATATATGTAAATCAAATTCATATTGATTAAAGACTTTGTTACAAAACAAAATTTTTAAATGTTTAGTGGAAAACAAGGTTAATATCCTTTAGATCTTCATGCAGGGAAACATTTTCTTAAATCGGACATAAATGTATTAACCAGAAAAGTAAAGTTAGAGAACTATAATGTCTATTCCTCAAAAGAGCCCTTGAAGTCAAAAGACAAGTTATAAACTTGAAGAACATATTTACAATTTGTATAACAAATTATTAGTATCAAAAATAAAGAATTCTAACAAATCAACAAGAAGAGTGCGCACACACACAGATAATGGCAAATAAACATATGAAGAGGAGTTCAGCATTATTAGTGTTCAGCAGACTACAGAGGCCATAATGAGACTCCTTTTTATACCTATCCAGTGGGCAGGCATTAAGAACTCTGACACTACCAAATGCTGAAGAAGATGTGGTCTACAAACTCACTTGTATACTGCACATGTGAGTAGATATTAGTGCAACACTTGGAAAAAACAGTTTGATATGACCTCCTATAATTGGTCAATTATATATTTTATGTTCCACAATTTTACTTCTAGGTATATACCTTAAAAACCTCTAGCACATACACAACAGAAGACATACAAGAATGCATATCTGTCCCTGTTCATAGACTGGAATTTTATATGGCAGTCAAGAACTCCAACACTATGGATGTCTTAGTAATAATAGTATTAAGTGAAAAAGTAAGTACCAGAGAATTGCATGCATGACACCATAACATGAATCATGCATGATACCATTTTTATAAATTTTAGAAGAATTAAAAATAAATGTTTCTATAAAAACATGTAAATATTAAAATGATTAAAAAGGAAAATAGGCTGGGCGCAGTGGCTCATGCCTGTAATCCCAGCACTTCGGGAGGCCGAGGCGGGCAGATCACGAGGTCAAGAGATCGAGACCATCCTGGCTAACACGGTGAAACCCCGTCTCTACTAAAAATACAAAAAATTAGCCGGGCATGGTGGTGGGCACCTGTAGTCCCAGCTACTTGGGAGGCTGAGGCAGGAGAATGGCATGAACCTGGGAGGCGGAGCTTGCAGTGAGCCGAGATCGCACCACTGCACTCCAGCCTGGGCGACAGAGTGAGACTCCATCTCAAAAAAAAAAAAGCAAACAAAGAACTGATCAACTCAAGATTCAGGGTGGTTGTTATCTCTGGAGGGAAAGGAGAGGCGAAGGGATGAACAAAGGAGGAGCCTATAAGGTTAGCTGTCAGAAACAACTTCTGTTTTTGGTGGTGGTTTCACTGGTGCTTAGTAAATATGTAAAAATAGGCTATGCATGAGTAAGATCAGAGAGTGCCACAAACCAAGTATTATCATCAATTCAATTCTGTGTACATAAAATCCTTTAAAAAAATGAATCCCCTTTGAGAACAAACCCAGATAAAATATCAAAGTGAAATCATGTCAGTCCAAATATATCGAAAACCTCCACCAGCCAGCTCTGATTGAGACTATCTGTAAAAGGATCTCTATTTAACATTACTTCCAAAAGAGATATTGCAACCATCTAAAAGATTCATCAATAGAGGAATAGCTTAAAACATCTGTCTACATTTATACTCTTTCATTAATTCATCTCATCAACACATTGACTGAGTGTCCACAGTTTGTCAGACACTGTGGAATATAATCATGAACAAACCTGATCCAGGCCCTGCCCTCATTTGGCTTAACCATCCTTTAAAAAAGGGAAGACAGGCCGGGTGCAGTGGCTCACGCCTGTAATTCCAGGACTTTGGGAGGCCGAGGTGGGTGGATCACCTGAGGTCAGGAGTTTGAGACCAGCCTGGCCATCATGGTGAAACCCTGTCTCTACTGAAGTACAAAAATTACCCGGGCATGGTAGCGGGTGCCTGTAATCCCTGCTACTTAGGAGGGCTGAAGCAGGAGAATCGCTTGAACCTGGAAGACAGAGGTTGCAGTGAGCCGAGATCATGCCACTGCATTCCAGCCCAGGCAACAAGAGCAAGACTCTGTCTCAAAATAAAATATAAAATAAAAAAGGGAAGACAGGTAATAATCAAAGAGTCACACACACAAATGTATGCTGAAAACAGACAGTACTGTGAAGGAAGGAACACAGGGTTATAGAAGAGAAAAATGGAGAGAGACTTATCTTGAAGCCTTCAGACAAGACTTCCTGAGAAAAGGGACATTTAATAGAGGCCTGAAACAAGAGAGATCTGGGAGTAGTTACCCAAGCAAAAAGGAGACAGGGAGGAAGTATTGTCCAAGCACAAGGATGAGAGGGTGGATCCTGTGGCAGATGAGAGGTCAAGCTATTACAGAGGTAAAAGGTCAAGGTGGCTGAAACCAGGGCAAGAGAGACATGGGGGTGAGATAGGGCTGGAAAAGCAGGCAAAAGACATATCCTGGTGCAGAATGAGGCCAAGGATTTCAATCTCTGTTCAAAGAGCAATGTGAAGAACAAGTTTAAGCAGAAAAGCAATTACATCCGAATCTCACTGGGAAGGGATCCCCTGCAGCCATGTGGAGAACGGAGGGTCTGGGCATGGATGCGACAAAGGCTGATGCTCATTTTGACTTGAGAACCCTGGCTCTAGTGTGCAGCAGGGTCAAGAATTGTTGGAGGAACAGCAGGAGGCCATCTCAGCAGCACAGGCAAGGGGCAAAGGCCACTAGCCTGAAGGTGTTGGCAATGGGGCTACAGAGGGTGGAGGATTTGAGAATTCTCTAGGTGGCAAAATGGAGAGCATCAGAGGTGGAAAAAATACAAAGAGAGAGGGAGAGGGAGGCACCTAGAATGACTTGTAGATGTCTGGCTTCTAGAAATGGATGGAACACTAGAAGACGAGCTGTGTCGGGCTGGGAACACGATGAGTTCAGTTTGGAGATGACTGAGCTTAGGGTGTCCTGGGACACCTAAATGGAGATGCCATGTAGGCTGTCAAGTAAGTAGGTCTGGAGGGGAGTCTGACCTGGAGATAAAAATCTGGGGACACCATGTAACTGTTCAAATGAATGAGGTCACTCCATACGAACTGACTTGGTATGATGTCTATGATCCACTGCCAAATGCATACTGAAAAAAGGCAAGTTATAGAACAATATGTGTCATATCACTGTTTAAAAACATGTAGAAAAATACTTAATCATCTGGCCTGCAAGAGAAATACACACACTCTGACCTACACACAGACACACACACATATACACACACATACACACATACACACACAATGAAAGAATATACTAAATATTAACCTATCCCTATGATTTGATAAAGTTTAGGTGGGAATAGATAAGTGAATGAATTTAACTTTTATAAATTTCTACTTTGTTGACTCTCTTGTTTCTTACAACGAGTACTTAATAAACCCCATGCCCACTTCATTACATCCCTTTTTTCATCCCCAACTCCTACCTTATCCTGAATCCCCACCCAGTGACAGAAGCTGGCAAGAGAATGGGATGGAAAGAGGAAAGATGATGTCAATTTTGCACATTATTTTATAACAAAACAAGAACAACTTGGCGTTTGCTTTTAAGATGCATCAAAATAGCTGTGTCAAAACATTCCCTGGTAAAATGCCATTCCTGCTCCTGAAGGGTTTGTAATCAAGTTGGCTGAGCAGTAAGTCTACAGCATGAAGTCAGAGCATGAAGTCTACAGCAACACTGTCCACTGCACTCTCCCTAGAGGCCCTCAATGTGCTCTGAGGATTTCCAAGTCTCATGTAACATCCAAGAACACACCACACTAACCAAGAAATGTTAAAAACTTCCCATTGTGGAGAACAAGGTAGCAGGAACTTGAACTAATGAACATACATGAACAAAAGGAAATTAATATAAACAAGAAGATTAGGTGGCTTTTGTGGTTTATCCTGGATTTTTCTTCAGTTACTTAATATAATCACCCTGCACAGTGCCAGCCCACACTCAGTACATACTTGTGGAATTGTTTTTAAAATATCCAAGACTCTATTGGGCTGAGAATATTATTTTCCCTGAACAAAAATGGGGTAATGCTGAAACAGAAGCATTTTAATGTCAGAAAGCCAAGAGACATATTGTGTAGCCCGATGTGAACTTTCTTCTTCCATTCCCTGATTACATAAAGCATAGACTGATAGAATCAAATGAGATCTTGAAGCTGCCTTGTTCAACAACTGGGCAAAGCATTGTTTAACCATCCTTAACTAAGAAGAATACGCTGAAAAATGTGGAACCAGCTCAAATGCTCATCAATCAATGAGTGGATAAAGAAACTGTGGTATACATATACAATGGAATACTACTCAGCCATAAAAAGGAATGAATTAGGCTGGGCAAAGTGTCTCATGCCTGTAATACCAGCATTTTGGGAGGTGGAGCAGGTGGATCACCTGAGGTCAGAAGTTCAAGATCAGCCTAGCCAATATGATGAAGCCCCATCTCTACTAAAAACACAAAAATTAGCTGGGTGTACGGGCGCATGCCTGTAATCCCAGCTACTTGGGAGGCTGAGGCAGGAGAATCGCTGGAGCCCAGGAGGCAGAGGTTGCAGTGAGCTGAGATCACACCATTGCACTCCAGACCGGGAAATAGAGTGAGACTCTGCCTCAAAAAAAAAAAAAAATTAATTAATGGCATTCACAGCAACCTGGATGGGACTGGATACTGTCACTCTAAGTGAAATAACTCAGGAATGGAAAACCAAACATCATATGTTCTCACTCATAAATGGGAGCTAAGCTATGAGGATGCAAAAGTATATGAATGATACAATGAACTTTGGGGTCTCGGGGGGAAGGATGAGAAGGGGATGAGGAATAAAGATCACAAATCGGGTTCAGTGTATACTGCTTGGGTGATGAGTGCACCAAAACCTCACAAATCACCAAAAAGAACTTACTCATGTAACCAAGTACCACCTGTTCCCCAAAAAAACTATGGAAATTAAAAAAAGAGGTGCATGCTGTACAGACATACACCTAATAACTGAACCACGAGTATATATCGTACCGGGAAGGCAAACACAGGTGAAATTGCTCCCATGTTGCTTTTCATTTGCATCAATACAGCTCGCGTTGTTTTGGCAAGGTTTCCTCTGGCAAGCATCGTATTCTTCACAGAAAGTACCCACGTACTGCTCCTCACAGGTACAGGAAAAAGTTGCCTAAAACACAAAAAAACACAGTGTCGGTTACCTGGCGCCTCTCAACAGTGTGCTTTGGCTGTGAGACTCAAAGTTTGAAAGAACCACTTCCTTTTTATAATCAGCAATTTAATCAAATCACTTATGTCAGAATCTAGTTGAAATCATCACTTTAAGAAAAATAGTATGTTTCTTTACAGTCTAATCTCAAACACATTTTTCTATTCTTTGTTCATATTTATCCCCGTCATTTTCAATCTTCCTAAAATAGAAAGGAAATGAACTTGTTTTAAGCTAAAATTGAAGTTTTGCTGACCAGACATGGAAATGGCAATTTTGCTAGAGCAGATAGTTTAATGCTACAGCCATTAAACTAGATGTCACTCCAACCAACCAAAACCTTCAACAGAGATAGCACTTGCAACAAAAATGTCATCAAATCTCCAACCCAGACCACCCTTTCAGAGCACTGAGAAAATGCACTGAATCACTCCTTCAACTGGCCTCAGTGTACAGCCATGCAGATTTCCTGAGTGCAAGGGAAAATAAAAAGAGTATAATTCAAGTAACCATTTTGTATCGCTTATGATATTAACATTATCTTAGTAAAAGACCATAACTCAGACACAGAGAATGGAATTTGACTTGAAGCTTCATTTCTGAGATAGCAGCAAAATACAAACAAAATTGAGTTTCTGTCCCCTTCTTAATGCCAGCCTGGGGGTAGTGGCATGTCTGAAATAAACCACAAATCTGTCCCCAAAGCCTACACAAAGCAATATAGATCATTACAGAAGATTTTTACAAGGAAGAGAGGAGGAGAGGTAAAGAAGAATGACATTAACAGATCTTACTACTGAAGAAAATCTAAACAAAACAGACAAAAGCCCCTTGCCCAGCTCATCCCCAAGCCTGGCACATGGGGAGTTCAATCTCTACCATTCCCCAGCCATTATCCCCTCACCCTCCCTCCCTCTCCCTGCTGCTAATCTTAGAAAGAGACTCTCTCCTCTTCTCCAAGCACTGTCAACTCAGGATCTCCACCCAGTACCCCCATAAGCACAACCCACTGCCTGCCTTCCCCTAGAAGAGAAAACGGTTATCCATTCTTCTATTTAGTACATTTCTGTCTCTCAATCAAGTTTCATAATTCCTGCACATTTCTTAATAAATTTACTCCTGAATATTTATGTTTTTGTAGCTATTGATAATGAAATATCTTCTTCATCCTATTCTTGTTAATACCAATGATACTTGCTAGTAATTATTACTCAGGAATAAAATACTAGGATTTTGTTTCCAGTTATCACACTGAGCTTTTAATACAGGTCAGAGTTTTTAGTTGATTTCCAGGCTTTCTACACGACACAAAACCAGATAATAATAATAAGTCCATAACAATTGCAAATAGTAATAATGTCATCTTTTCTTCTCCAGTTCTCAAGGTTACATTGGCAGCTCTTCCGGAATAATTTTGACCTCAAAGGAATGTTTGTAGAATTTACCACTAAGTAGATTGTTGGAATGACTGTGAAATTTTATCAAATGCCATTTTAACTCCTATAGGAATTGTCTATTGTTTTTATCTGTGACCTATTATGACACGAATTCAATATCTAGATTTCCTAGTACTGATTCAACCTTATGCTCCTGGAAGGAACATCCACTTAAGTCATTATACAAAATGGTTTTAATATGGCTGGCTTCTATTAGTAGTCATACTTCTAGTGCCTTCCATTTCACTCTCCCTCCACCCTCTTTCCCCAACAGATTTCTTTTCTAAGAAAAAGCTGTCCCTTGCAGATGAGATCGTGTTTTACACTGCATAGGAGGATGCCCCTCACAACAACTGACTGAACAAGAAGTGTGCAGACCCCTCAGAAACCAACCAAGAGGCCAGACAATAGGATATGACATTTAGCTCGACCAAACTGCCAAATTGTATATAGGTGCCTTTCTCCTGTTAACAGAATATGGTTTTTTGCTAAGGGAATACAACAGGTCCTTGTAATCTGCATAATCAAGTCTCTTGTAGTTTAATAATACATTCTTCAATGATATCTTAGAAGCTAAAACAATCATAATTTTTTTTTAAAAAAATCCTTTCTTCTTAAGCTGAAGCTATATTTTCTGCCTTCTATTTCTATCACCTCTCACTTCTTTGTGGTAAATGGAAATTCCCTCTTCATTCTAGCAATAAAATGAGGATCTATCTGTTTTTTCATCATGTTTTGAGTTTTTTCCTTTTGTATTTGTAGCTGGAAGCTAAGAGAAGCTGTCAGAAAGGTATTTTTTTAAAACAGGAAACTCCTTTTTTTAGAACTGTCTTCTAAGGACAATCTTGTCCTTGCTCAAATGCATAACAGAGTACACATTTGATATGTGCATGAGTCCTGTTTGGAGCTCTCTGTGCATCGGAAGATTTGTGGCCACCTTTGAAATGTAAATGCTGTGCATGCCCAGTGCATACAATCCCAAAGCAGGCCTCCAAATCATGATAAATTACTATATGTCATTGGTCTTGGCAGCTGTCTTCTAAAATTTACTTGATTTGTATCCAGACATTCCATATTGCAGATAAATTTGCTCGGTTATTTGACGGATACATTTAGCATGTAATTCATCTAGTGCATTCCATGGAAAATATGCTGCTTATGGAAATAAATTATTAAGAGCCCCAAATCAAATATCTTCAAGTTAGCTTTTTTTTTTTTTTTTTGAGACAGTCTCACTCTGTCACCCAGGCTGGAGTGCAGTGGCACGATCTCAGCTCACTGCAACCTCTACCTCCTGGGTGCAAGCAATTCTCATGCCTCGGCCTCCCAAGTAGCTGGGATTACAGGCTTCTGCCACCATGGCTGGCTAATTTTTTATATTTTTAGTAGAGACAGGGTTTCACCATGTTAGCAGGCTGGTCTCGAACTCCTGACCTCAGGGTGATCCTCCCACCTCGGCCTCCCAAAGTGCTGGGATTACAGGCGTGAGCCACCGCACCCAGCCTCTTCAAGTTAGCTTTGATTGAATTTAGCTAAAACAGAAGCCATCCATTTTGTTTTGCTTTATTGCAAGCAGGAACCTTGAAAGAAACCTGAAAAAACTGTTGAAACAATTGCTTTTGATAAAGTAAAACACAAAATTGATTCTTAAATTTTCCTTGAGAGATGAGGAAGGAGGTTATAAAATGTTTAACATATTCATGACCATAAAATTTTAGTTAAATATTTGTATATTCTCTATCATATCATCTATAAAGTTAGATTTCTCCCTGCCTATTTTCTAAGAACAAAGAGCTTTCCTATAATATTAAAAAGTTTGTTTTGATAGTTTTAAGACTGCTGACTTGTAAGAGATCCTGAATGTTTATTATAGGAAACTATGTTCGCACCTCTTTTGTGAAAAACCGTGTTTGACCACTGAAGTTTAACTCATTGCCTGTGATATCACTAATCACTAATCTAACTCCAATTAACTCCACCAGCATAAGCGACAAAATAAGCTTACTTAAAATTAGCAGCTTAGCTAAATTACAGAAAGATACTTCCTTGTAAAAGTATTGTATAAGTACATGGAAATGTACTTTTCAAGTAAAATGAACAGTGACCCTCAGAGATTAATTTAAAAACCCAATAAAGAATCTCAATTTTCCTCAACAGCTTGAAGTCAAATATGCCATTTGTACATTAATGAAATTTAGTCAGTCAGCTGTGGGAAGATGTAGTGCCAGCTATTTGGGAAGCTGAGGGAAGATGATTGCATGACCCCAGGAATTTGAGGTTGCAGTGAGCTATGATTATGCCACTGGACTCCAGCCTGGGTAACAGAATGGGATACTGTCTCTAAAAAAAAAAAAAAGAAAAGAAAAAAACGCTGGGCACGGTGGCTCACCCCTCTAATCCCAGCATTTTGGAAGGCCGAGGTGGGCAGATCACAAGGTCAAGAGATGGAGGCCATCCTGGCCAACATGGTGGAACCCCATCTCTACTAAAAATACAAAAAAAATTTAGCTGGGCATGGCGGCATGTGCCTGTAGTCCCAGCTACTCAGGAGGCTGAGGCAGGAGAATCGCTTGAACCCAAGAGGCGGAGGATGCAGTGAGCCGAGATCGCGCAACTGCACTCCAGCCTGGTGACAGAGTGAGACTCCGTTTCAAAAAAAAAAAAAAAGAAAATAAATTAATAAAAGGAAACTTCTAGGTTAAAAAAAAAATCACACATGCATTCACTTATTTGTCCTTTCAACCAATGTGTATTAAGCATATACTATGTGCCAGGCACTGTCCTAGGAGCCGAGTGTCACAGAAGTGAACAAGACCCTCTCCTGGCGTTTATATTCTAGTAGGGTTGACTGACAATGAACAAAATGAATGAGAAAATGGTATAGTAAATTAGGTTATAAATGGCACGGGGAAAAACGGAGACAGGGAATGGAAGTGGAAGGGCTGTTATGAAGAACACAATTTAAAATAGGATGTACAGAGAAAGTGACAACAGGGCCAGGACTTGCTGGAGGTGCAGAGTGGCCATGGAGGCATCCGAGGAAAGGTATTCCAGGTAAGGGGAACAGCCAGTGCAGAGACTTCAAGGTGGACCATGCCTCACATGTTCAGGAAAGATCCAGAAGCCAGTGTAGCTAGAGTATAGCAAATAACAGAGAGAATATTGTAACATGAGAGGTCACTGGGTGTGCAGCCAAATCATGTGGAATGGTGGTTTTCATCTAGGGACCATATTACCTCCCAGAAGACATTTGGCAATGTCTGGACATACTTTTTGGTTGTCACAGCTGAGGGCTTACTACTAGCCTCTGGCGGATAGAGTTCAACATTGTAAGGTGCTAAACACCTTACAATGAACACGGCCGGTCCCACAGCAAGAAACTATCCAGTACCAAATGTCAGTGGTGCTGAGCTTAAGAAACCCTGATGTAGGCTTTATAGGCTACTGTAAGAACTCTGGCTTGGTATAAAATTTTGGAAAAGATAGTTCTTGTGCCAAAAAAGACCCGAAAATGCATTGCACATAGTAATGTTGCTTTACGTTAAATTACCTTGTTTCATTACAGTAGTTTGTTTTATTCAGATAACACCCAGACCCTGAATGTAAGTAATCCCACAGCCATCTCAAAGCAGAAGCTGGATGGTTATTTATTCAGGGAAATTATGTTTGAGTCTTCCATTTTCACATGATGATGTCAGTCCTACCATCTTAGGTGATCTTCCAAGTATGAGAGGTATCTTTTCTCAGCATTATAAAATAACCGGCTCTTACCAGATAATTTAACCTAAACTGGATATTGTCCAACATGTACTCATTAATTCCATTCATTCAACACATGTTTTTTGAACACCGCCATGTGTCTAGCAATATTGTGAATACTAAAGATGCGGTGAAGGTCGAAAGGACACAGTCCCCATTCTAGTGGAAGAAAAGGACATGTTCTATGTCAGATAACATCCTAGAGGGACAACAAATATATAGTTTCCTGTCACATTGTGTAAGTGCTATAAAGAAGTATAAATTGATACGAGGAGACAGAGAGTGACAGTGGGGTGTAGATAGGCTTTTATCTCAATCAAAGTCTAGTTGGGAAGACCAATGTCTTTGAAGAATTGCACACAGGTAGAATTCAACCCTTCCTCCACATAGTCAAGCTTTTTACACCTAAATCGAGTCCAACCATCAGAAAACTGAATCTTGGACCATATTGCCTTGTTCCTTTGGCAGAACTGCTTTCACTGAGTTGTTATTTCACCTTACACTCTCAATTAAATATTGAAGAGCCCTATAAGAAACATCCCTGTTAAACCTAATATGACATCCACTATGAGGATATTGTTGAGAACATTATACACCATATATCACTTCGTGCACCATTTATGAACTCTTACCCAAGAAAATTCACTCATTTAAGTGCCACAGTTTTGCTAGTCTTTAGAACTCATGTTTCATTCTCAAGAACGATGCAAATCATGCGATTACTCTTTTCCTATTTTCTTTTTGATTTGGGCTGCTGTAAGCTCAGGGTCTAGTTGAAGTTTAGCTTTAACAACTACATAGGGCTCTATGACTACCTGACTATTTCTCGTTTCTAACTTGGATAATGCCTTCTAATTTATATATTCTCTGATTCTGACTTTTTTGACATTTTTCTGTTTCAATACTTTGTGTAATATAGAGCCAAATATCACGAATACATCTAAACCCCTAACACAGCACTCAAGGCCCTTGACAGTCTGGCCCCAACCCACCTTTTCAATCTTATTCTCTGTCATTTTACCTCTCTCAGTAAAGCCTATGTGTTGGTGAACAAATCATTCCAGTGAGATAAGCCTTCTCAGCAGCTATATTTCTTGCTGTATGGATCAGAACTTATAATTCTATTTTACTTTCTCCCTTAAAGAATATATACAGAAAATATACTTGTCTTTTTTTGATATCCCAGTGACATCAGTATGAACATAAAATGCCCAACTGACTAGACATTGAATTTCATTGTTTATAAAGCTCGCTTCAATGAAATTATTGCATTAACCTTCACCACGTCTGTCAGGTGGTTATTACCTGATCCATCTTAAGAATTGAGAACAGACTCAAAAAAGAGGTCAGGTAAATTATGTCAGGTGTCCCAGCTGGCAAGCAGAAGGTTAAGGCTTGAACTCATATTGTCTAATTCCAAGTCCTTTGTCATTCACAGCTGCATACTGTCGTCTCATTACTGTGATGGCCTCGGGTTCAGAAGATGCTTGTGGGGAGGCCCTTCACCCTTAAGGGCATCTGCTAGGTCAAAACTCTGGCTAATGAGTTGATAACTCTCAAATAACCCCGGCAACGGTGGCATTTTAGTTCTCACTCAAGATTTCTGTGGTTTTTCTACTTCCTCCCTTGCTGTCAGGCTGCCTTCATCAGCTCTGCATTACTGACTGTCCCTTTGGTTCACTGATTCTAAGTTCCTGTAATCTGAGACTACTACTGAATTTATTCAAATAAGGTGTCAGGATAGAGTAAAAACTATCCTATCTGGTGGTTGAAAGTACCTCTTATAAGAGGTATACATAAAGCGCCTAATTGCTTATGAACAGACTTAGGAACTTCAGGCAATTCTTCACCAGAATTGGAAGTCTTTGATGTCTGAGATTCTAGTTATTCAGACATAATAGATGCTTAGATGTTCACTGAAATAAACTGACATCATAATAGGCTGCTTAGCAGTAGTCTTGCGGGAGAGTTCTGCACAGGCACAGGATCTTCTTCTCCTTCTTCCTTGTCTATCTCTGATATCCTGGGTTTTGCTGTAAGAGCATCAGAGTCATTCTTTGAGCACATGTTTATACAAACTGGGATAACTGGAACCAGGATTAGGAGGGCAGTCCTAAGCCAAGAGGCGACTAACAGGCCCCTAACTCTGAAAACGAAATGGAGATGATTCAAGCCACTCCTTGCTAAAGGACCCTCCAGGCCAATTTTGATTTCCATCGTGAGCCAGCCTAATTCCAAACAACATCTGGGTTATTCATAGTTAAATGTCCAAACATCTGCTAGGTCAAAACTCTGGCTAATGAGTTGATAATGGTTGAAACTAGGTGACACAGGCATGGTGGTCTGCCAGTTACTCTATTTTTATATATGTTTGAAATTTTCCATAATAAAACAATTTTTTTTTTTATTTTAAGAATCTGGCTAAGTACCAAGAAAGGAAAGATAAAACTTGGAAACATTGGAATTCCATTTGAGCATCCCACATCTGGCTCTTCCCCGTAGAATCTGCCATTGCATCTGCTGCAGGACTGCTGTGGAAAACACTGTGAGCATGTGACTGAGTCCCCACATATGAAGTCCCACTCCAGAGATTTATTTCATATCCAAGTGCCAGGAAAAGCTCTGCTTGCCCTAAGGGACTAACATGTTTTCTCCTTGCGGACAACATAAATCACACAATAGAGCATATCTCCCTCCAAACAAACCCGTCAGCTTGAAGAAAAGTCTCAGCCATTCCTATGCCAAGGGAGAGTCTGGCTGCCTCTCGGCTTCCCCAGTGTACTGGGGTCATGACTAGGGCACGCCCAGCCCCAGCCTTGGCAGAAGGAGAGGAATTCCTGCTTACAGAGCCTACGGGTAAAAAGTCCGAAGACCTCTCTAAACCAGTTCCCTACATACTGGCAGCATCAAGTTGAGTTGGTTTCCTGACATTGGAAAGCTCTGGAATCATTTTGCTCCTAGTTAATGGAGGAGCTCCAGGAGCCTGTCTGTGAAGATTCCAGGAGTAAGGGCTTTCTGCAGCCACTTTTACCGACAGCTTATGTTGCGCTAAGCAGCCATCAGTGGGAGGAAGACAGTGTGTCCTGGCCGACTCATGTAACGACACAGCATTGGTCAGGGTCTAGTGAGAACTGACCATCACCCCAAATGCACTGAGCCTGAATCTGTGCAGACAGAGGTCACGGAGACCTTGTCCTGATAACCCTCAGCCAAGGATCTATTAACCCAGCTCCTAGGTTGTGGGAACCAGACAGGACAGTCATTTAGGTCTGAAATTACATAGGTGACAGACACTAAAACCCAGATACAAAACAGTAACCACTGCACACATTTTCATTTGATTAAGCGTAGGGGAGCTATGACTAAAGGGTCAGAAAACCAGTTCAGCATCCCCTTTTAGCCATGTAGAGTTTAGCCTCCTACTAAACCCAGATTTAGTATTTTAAGAAGCAAAAAGGATTATGTGGATGTAAAATTTAAGAGACTACCTGAGAATTCCATGTATAATGTAAAAATGACTATAAATGCCTTTTCCTGAACCCAGACCACACAAGAACACCTGGAACCTAGCCATAGAGACAAATTGTTGCTCTTTGGGGGAACACAGTGCTGAAAGAAAAACTATGAATTACATGTTTTAAATTCTTGTCTTTTGGCTGGGTCTTATTGTTCTATTATTCATTACACATGTAATTTAACATGTTCATATCACTTATAGCTCATAATTTTATTTCCCCATCATTCTTAGATATACTATCATTCTTTTATTTGGGTTCATTAGTTGCAAATATAGTAGCTTATTATAAAAAAAAAAAAAAGACAAGCGTAGAAACATGCAGATCATCTCAGCATTAAATTCAGGACTTGACATTCATGAATTCATGGAATTCATTCCTTCGGCTTAAATGTTAAATTTTAAATAACAGTAACAATAATGAGAGTCCTGCTCTTTCCTTCCAAGGACATTGAAGTTTACTTTACTACCCAGGGGAGAAGAAAGCAAATGTCTTTTAGGAAATGCTGTAGAAGTCTTTCTTCCTGAAACTAGATACGTGGGTTGGCAGAATGGAGATGTTCAAAAGCAGCTTCCAGCCATATACTGGCAACTCATGTGTTCTCAGCACTCTTGGAGTGGTTACAATTAGGCATACAATTTACATGTAATCAGCCTTGATCTTCAATTCACTCACATCTGTTTATTTGCTGCAACGTTCTAATCCATTAACAAAAGTAAAGTTTGACTTTAAAAAAAAAGAATGTCACTGAAAATTCATCTTCGATTGAATTTCCCTGAAAAAAGAGCCTGTTCCCACAAGTAGACAACATACCACTCTACTTTCTTATTTTAAAATTCCATTTAGCCCTCTAGTTATTTCCTGTGTTATATCACAAGAAAATGGAAAACAATACCTTAAGAAATGAAAATTTTTATGTATAAATTACTAATGAGAAGGGCTGGTTAAAGAATAGAAAACCTGCCCAGCATCTTCAAGTTACCTCAGATGGGAGCAAAAATGATAAATCAGTGAAGCAGTGGTGACTCTTCCTAAAGATGGAAAGCCGATGGGGACGGAACAGAGGACAAAGCTATCATCTCCTGAAGGAAGCCCTGCTATGGTGCCAGGTATCATGGGAGGCTTCTTTCATTTAATCCTCCCAACAACCTTCCAAAATAAGTGTGATTTTTCCATGTTACCAATGAGGAAACAAATCACAGAATTTAAGTGGCTTGCTCAAGGTCACACAGCTAGTCAGAGGCAGAGGGGCTCAGATTGGGTCTCATTGTAAAGACCTTCTTACAATTTAAGACATTCAGAGATGCGAGGTAGGAGGGACAGGACTCAGACAACATCCTGAGAAAGGTGATGAGGGGAGCATGATGCACTGAGCGGGAATGGGAAGAGGGTGAACCCCTAAGGCCTCGTCCACTCTTAGGTCTGGTAGCCCTGAGTTCCAGCCCCATGTAGGGCACAAATCCTCTCTGCTGCTGTCCTGGTCCCAGAGATCTCATTTCACTCCAGAATGCTAACAACCCCATCGTGGGTTTCTTTCCTACTCTTTCTGTATTCGTTTGCTAGGGCTGCCGTAACGAAGTATCACAGAGTAGGTGGCTTAAACAACACAACTTTCTTTCTCATCGCTCCGGAGTTTACACAGCCTGAGATGACGGTGTCGGCAGAGCTGGTTTCTCCTGAGGCCTCTCTCTTTGGTTTGCCCATGGCCATCTCCTCCCTGTGTCTTCACACAGTCTTTACTCTGTGTTTGTCTATGTCCTAATGTCCTCTCTTATTGGATGAGGACCCACCCATATTTCACTTTACCTCTTTAAAGTGACCTCATTTCACTTTACCTCTTTAAAGAGCCTACCTAAATATGGTCACACTCTTAGTACTGGAGGTTATGACTTCAACATACAAATTTAGGGGGCAGGAGGACAGAATTCAAACCATATTACTTCCCTTTCCCCTTTCTGCTTCTTCCTCCAACTATTTTCAGAACAGCCTTCCTCAAACGCTGCTTTTAGTCCTTCACAGATATCTGATGCTTACTGTATTCACCCTCTTATCCTAGAGGATGCACAATATTCCTTGAACAATTGCTGTGTGAAAAGGTTAGCATTGCATGTGCAGATGCATCAGACACAGTTCATGAGCTCCAAGAACCGACAATCCAGTTAGAGAAAAAGTCTGTGTCATTCTCATCATCACGATCATCTTCACTGTGAATATTTATTAGGCCCTCAATAAATGCCAGGCTTTGTACTAAAGGCTTTGCAAAATGCTGTTATCCTCATAGCTACCTTTGAGGTGGCTGTCATTGTTATTCTAATTTTATATTTGAGGTAATTGAGGCACAGAGAGGGTGAGTAAATTGACCAAGGTCTGCCAGCTCATAAATTGAAAAGCTGACATCTGAATCCAGCTAGTCTGATGGCAGGACCTGCTCTTTACATTAGAAGAACATGAGGCAGAGATGACAAAGTAGCATAGCCAGGGAAAACACGACCTTGCTTGCTGAGATCCTGTTCCTGGGTCTTCTCCCTTTTTGACCATGGGCAAGTAATTTATATTATTTATTGCATTGTTTCCTGTTAGGCCTCACTTCCGTAATAGGAGAAAATAAAAGGAGATGTGCTGCAACCCAAAGGTGCTATTATTTATGTTATGTTTTTAAAATTTAACTGTTGAAAGCTCTAAAACGATGCAACTGACATTCGAAAACACTTATCCAGTAACAAAGGAGTCAGTGCAGACATGAATACAATCACTGTATTCATGACACAGGATGGTTGACTGGTCCTCCTTCCCAGTTCCTGCATGAGTGAGGCAATGAAATCAAATCAAATCACAGGCTAGATTCATGAACCAGGCTGTATGCAGAGATTAGAAACTGGGCTGAGGTAAGATCCCCAAACCCCACTCCCCAGTCTCGTTTTTCCCATTAAGATTACCCAGCCCCGTGCGGTGGCTCACACCTGTAATCCCAGCACTTTGGGAGGCCGAGGCAGGCGGATCACGAGGTCAGGAGATCAAGACCATCCTGGCTAACACGGTGAAACCCTGTCTCTACTAAAAATACAAAAAATTAGCCCGGCGTAGTGGCGGGCGCCTGTAGTCCCAGCTACTCTGGAGGCTAAGGCAGGAGAATGGCGTGAACCCGGGAGGCGGAGCTTGCAGTGAGCCGAGATCGCGCCACTGCACTGCAGCCTGGGCGACAGAGCCAGACTCCGTCTCAAAAAAAAAAAAAAAAAGAAGATTACCCAGCCCTTCACAAATCTTGGAGATAGGGAAGAATCAAATGCTCAAACAGCTGTGGACACCAGGCAGGAGCTGCACCTGCACCTGGTCCAGGTAAAACGGTGAAGCCCTTCATCCCTTATAGAGAGTCTCCCGTGCCCTGACTGTTTCAAACACTCTGATTGCTCTGGGCCAGTCCTAGGTCAATCCTGAGTGGCAGCTTTTGTCCTTCTGGGGCTGAACCATTTCGTTCTCAAGACGTTTGTCACCATCTGAAACTCAAGATCCTGAGACAGGGAGATGGATGTGACGAACTCCCTTTGCAACACCCCCTTTAATGACGAGGCTGCCGTCTCTGCCATCACTCTGATGTGTGGTTCTTCTCTCATCTCCCTTCCTCCATCCTTGTTTCCCTCTCTCTCCTCATTCCCATGGGGCTCTTTCACATGTGTGGTTCATAATATCACGGGCTGCAGCTAAGAAATATGCGTGTGTCTCGATGCCCGTCTTTAGCCAGGATGTGGGCCTTCTTCTGTGCATCTATAACTTTAACCCAGCTTCACTTTCCTACTCAACCTAAAATTCTTTGCCTCAGTCTTCACATCGACTTTCCTCTTAATAGGTTATTTTATGGTTTATGTATTTTTGTGGATAGCCTCAAATCTAATGCAAAGAGACTGACTGTAAATAAAATTTAAAAGTAGAACATTGCATAAAGCTGACATAAGGAATCACTTTAGTCTTCCTAATGGGAAGTGAATGCCAGCTTTATAGCCCATTGTTTTCCTATAGAAATAATAATATACACTTAAATCTAAATATTGATATAGCCTAAATTCCAAGAGTTTTATGTAATCCTTGATATCATGGAAGTTAACTAAAAAAAAAAACTTTCTTCAGTATTTAAAGAAAAACACTTTGCATTTTATTTCTGTAGTCTCTGATCTAATCAATGCATTTCTTATTTTATTTATTATTATTTCTTTTTGAGACAAAGTTTTGCTCTTGTTGCCCAGGCTGGAGTGCAATGGCATGAACTCGGCTCACTGCAACCTCCATCTGCCAGGTTCAAGCAATTCTCCTGCTTCAGCCTCCTGAATAACTGGGACTACAGGCATGTGCCACCACACCTGGCTAATTTTTTGTATTTTTAGTAGAGATGGGGGTTTCACCATGTTGGCCAGGCTGGTCTCAAACTCCTGACCTCAGATAATCCACCTGCCTCAGCCTCCCAAAGTGCTGGGATTATTTCTAACTTTATTTTAATCTAGACCCACACAAATTGATATAACATCAGCAAAGGTGGGAAGGTCCTATCATTCATCTTAATTAAATCTTATCTTATTAAATGCTTGTTGATTTCATTATTTTAATATTGAACAAAAGGCAGGTTAGAGCTAATAAATATGTTTCTCCAGATTAATTAGAAAAAGAATCATTTTAGTAATCTCTGGAAGAAACTTAACATATCTAACTCAGGAGTGGCAAAAGAATTAGAAAAATTCACAAACAAAATGAACCTTTCTTGCTTTTGAATTTTTATTAACCTATAATATTCACACGAAGCGATTTCTTTTGTGTGATAATATAATCCTCCAATTCTGCATACGACTTTGAATTTAAGAACATTAACACTGCTCGCATCTTCCTCTCAAAAATGTCTTGGTTAACGTATCATATTTTAACCATTATGATGCTTGTAGTTTCTTTCCTAACTCACTTACGATCCCCAGACTAGGAAATTGAATTCAGGCTCTTTATACAGAGGAAATGAAACCCACGGTTAATACCCTAGAGCAGCAGTCCCCAACCTTTTTGGCACCAGGGACCAGTTTCGCAGAAGACAATTTTTCCCTGGACAGGGCAGGGGGGTGGTTTTGGGATGAAACCGTTCCACCTCAGCTCATCGGGCATTAGCTAGATCCTCATAAGGAGTGAACAGTCTGGATTCTTCGCATGCGCAGTTCACAACAGGGTTTGCGCTCCTATGAGAATCCAGTGCCTCCGCTGATCCGACAGGAGGCGGAGCTCAGGCAGTAGTGCTCGCTCGCCACTGACTTTCTGCTATGCGGCCTGATTCCTAACGCCATGGGCAGGTACCAGTCTGTGGCCCAGAGTGGGGGACCTCTGCCCTAGAGCCTCTGTGTCCCCATCTGATGATGGGGATGGTGAAAATGTCTGTCACAGGGCTGTAGGGTGTGGAAGTCTTTGAGCCAACACAGATCCATCTAGGTGCTGGAAAAAACATTAAGTCACGTCCTCATTCACGTGCACAGCCTGCAGCAAAGGCCAATCGCCTTGCAGTATGGCTGCCATCTACTACGGTCCTCGGTGTGGAAGCCAAGCTCAAATTCTTTTTTCTAAGTATTAGTTACAGAGGGTCATTTTAAAAAGAAAAAGATCCTATGAGTTGGCCTAAGCGCCTGTCCTCTCTGAAAGCTGCATAACTGGGCTTTTGCTGTGGAATGAGGCTCAAGGTCGTTCACGTCATCAGGTGAGGCTCTTTCAGAGCCTGCAAAGCTCCTCTAAACTTAGCCTGGCTTATTTGGCATAACCTCTGCCTCAGAAGAATAATTCAAATATCACCAGCTTCCCCTGTTTCTGAAATGAAACCCAGACATGAGATTCAGATATGTGCACATATCTGACGATTCTTACCTCCCCAAACCCAGATCCCTGTTCTCACAACCCATACCTACAAGTTGCACCTGCCTTCTAGAACAATCTACTATTCTCACTTTCACTGAAACCAACCCCCAACTAAGCTGAGTTGTTCCAGTTTTAGTAACAGATAACACCTTAATGTGTTACTATTTTAGGGACATTTGCATTTAAATAGAAAGCCGTGTCTTTATTATACAGGAATTAAGTTCAAAGAACAGAAACCCAGGCAGCCTGCCTGGCTGGTGTCTCAAGGAAATTTGGGGTTAAGAAACCACCCTAGATAGCTTTGAATCCTACCTCAGTGCCTTCTGTCCAACAGCATGGACAACTGGATTGTATCAATGTTTGAGTTACTTCTATTGTTTAAAAAGAACGTTTTGTTCAGAAGCAAAAACTTCATAATAACTTTTTTTTTAAGTTATTTTCTCCTACTATTACTCCTGACTGGTAACTATGGTTTGTCTATTTTTTAGAAGACCTATGTATCAGCTTTCTTTTTGGGATGGGGAATGATTATATATTCAGGAGTATTTCTGGCTAAAATTGACATATGTCAACAATTTTGTATTTTAACCACAAAGCTGAAATACATTTAGCTGAGTAGAGCTTCAAAGCAATGGCTAAAAAGTGAGGCAAAGGGCACATTTCTGTGTCCAGCTGCACCAACACTTGTCACATCACAGGTCTTTAAAAAAATTACATGCCAGTAAATGGAGCATGTGCTAATGACTCGAACTCAGAAATTTAAGTATCAACTTTCTTCCAACAATTATCCTGCAAGATTAGAACTCCAAGAGGGAAATTAGACATGAGTCTAGCCCCAGTGATTTCCACTAAAGCTAATTACAATCCCTTGTGTTGGCCAGAAGAGTCCTTGCTCACTCAAAAGAGGATAAGTGGTGGCAGAAACTTCCTAGGATAACAGGGTCAGGATGCCAAGTGCAACAAGGACCATGAGAAGGTGACTGTTGACAGAGGCAACTGATGGCTTCTTTCGTGGTTTGCGCATCACATGTGTCACCTTTTACTGGGAAAATGCTCTACAAAGTGCTCCACCTTTGTGATCTTATTTCAATTTCCATTAGAAATTTTTCCAGCATTTACACAGATTTGTGCAGCCTAAAACCTTCCACCCACCACAGCCCCGTGATATAGATATTTCTATCATCCCCAGGATCTGATAGGGATACCAAGGCTCTTGGGAAGTAAGAAGGGCAATTTCAGTAAATGCTGGAGTCAGACATTGAACTCTGATCTCTACCTGCAAGTCTGCTGGCTTCCACAGGGCCATGAAGCCTCCTACTCTATGAGATGATTTTGTACAAATATGGAAGCCCATGCTGACATCACCTGGACCGAGGACAGGAACACATAAATATTTGCCATCCCCTTGAATTCTCTCTCTAACTAGGAAACACAAATAAGTCCTTCCCGTGCTTCTTACTGCTCTAAACAAAACTGAAAAATGTGAGTGTCTTTGCAGTGCTAGAAATTTTCTAAATTCCAACCCTTACTGAGATTGTGTCACTTAATTCCCTAGAGCCTCTGTTCCCATTGGATAATTCCGGTAAAGAAAATGTCCATGTCCCAGGGCTGTGGCAGGTGGGAGATGCTTCCTACCAGGGCACAGCAGTGGGACTGACATCTCATTAGCAGTCTGTGGATTTCAGTCAAGCTAATGTCAGGGAGTATATGTGATTAAATTGCAAAATGGATTGTTCTTCTGGTAGAAAATGGATGTATAATATTATGCTAATCTAAATATGGAAGCCCATACTTCTCACAGTTTCATTTATTTTAGCAATGAAAATTGCTAAAATAAAGAAAGCCCTTCAGGCAAAAGGCAAGTCTACCTGCTGCTTTTGATTCTAGATACCACAACATAATATCTTTTTTTTTTAATCCCCAAATCTACCATAAGTGAAGAAATCCTAACAATAGAGGAGCGAGCTTTGGCTGAAAAATCAATGAAAATAATTCAAGATTGATCATAAGTGACCGGATACTGCAAGTTTCCACTGTCTGTGGTTAAGCCCCACCCTTGATCTCCTCCAACTCCAAGCGAACCACGACCCTTGCCATTCAGCCACCCATCTTACCAAAGGCTTTTTCCATCCAAGACCCCTACCACACTTCCTCGGAAGATTGTTTCATCATTACTTCAGCTGGTGCTTTCATGACATACATAAACTCATCCCCTTAATATTTTACTTTCAACTCAACATTAATACTTCTGGAATTAGCATTTAATTTGGCTAACGTGTATGATTTTGTTCAACTGTCCATTACTCACACCTGTAGTACTTTGCTTACCAGCACTTACATCTACAGGAAACCAAACTAAGACCAGAGAATTACAAGAAAAAAAAGGTAAAGGTAAAATGCTAACCAGAAAGCATGTAAAGACATGAAGAAGAGGCCAGGTGCAATGGCTCACGCCTGTAATCCCAACACTCTGAGAGGCCAAGGCAGAAGAATTCCTTGAGCCCAGAAGTTCAAGACCAGCCTGGGCAACATAGGGATACCCTGTCTCTACGAAAAATAAAAAATTAGCTGGGCATAAGTTGGTGTACCCATGTGGTCCCAGCTGCTCAGGAGACTGAGGCGGGAGGATCGGTTGAGTCTGAGAGGTCAAGGCTGCAGTAATCACATCACTACATGCCAGCATGGGTGACAGAGTGAGACCTCAGGTCTTTAAAAAAAAATGAAGAAGGTTAATAGAAAAGAAAAATGAAAAACACGCTAAAGAAGCTTAAAAAGGACTTATTAAACTATAATGGGGAGACAGAATGAAGAGAGAAAAAGCAAACAAAATTTTAAGTTTTTCTATAGATATAGACCTAAACACACATGCGTAATTATTTATGAAATATATAAATGGTATTCTATAAACAGCTACAGGTACTGACTATGTTCATATACTTCAATGTTCCCCCAGATTCCTGCCAAAATATTGTCACTGTGCAAAAACAAAATGCATAAATGACAGTTCTGATGTCCTACATAATTAATGACCTTTGAACTCTGGGCAACTCTGGGACATTCCACATTTGCCAGATTCCCAGGAAGACTGTTATGCTAGAGTCTCCTGTGCCCTTCTCTCTCCATTTGAGCCCTAAACGATATCCCATTGCACATATCACATAACCACTTCTGTCTGAGGACTGAGCCACAGCTCAAATTTTCTGCCCAGAAATTGCATGGAAACGAACTACAGTCACACAGAAGAGAGATGACTGTATTCATGGCAATGGCCCGAGAAGGCCTGTAGCAACCTTGCTGGGTTTGTCCATTACTGAGCAGCTGCCGAATTCCAGGGGGAGCTTTCTCATTCCCTTCTGGAGTCAGTTTCTCTATCCCTTATTGACTTGGAAATATCCTATTTAACCACAGAAATATCATTAAACTAGAAACTCTCCTCTGCCATGAACTTGGAAAGAACTAACGCCTGTGGCACAATTAAATGCTGCTCTTAGCCTTCAAATGCCCATTATGTGAAAGAAAATTGAGTACAGAATGATTCCCCTGTTACCGATCAGTAACAGATATGTGGGTTTAGGCCAAGTTTCTTGGGATTATTCTTGGAGTACAAGGAAAAGGCAATCTAAAGGAAGAAACCCATACGAGCGTTCATGACAGCCTGACAGATGCTGGGGGTGAGGTGTGACCTGCCCTTTTCCCACAGTGGTGGTGGCTTCCTTTTGGGTCAAGGCAATATTAGGGTACCATCTTCTCTGAATATGCCTTATTTTACATTCCCTAGAAACAAACCAAACTTCGAAAAGACTCTCAGACAAAACATAACCTGAGAATGAGCGGATATGCCAGCTCTGCCCTAGCCTAGGCCAGTATTCAAGGCAGCACAGGTAAACTCAATCAGCTACTTCCATCCAAAGCAAAGCAACCCAGTATTTCCAGGAGTGCTGCTCTCAAGCAATTCAACAAAGTGATGTGCACCATTGTTTCTTGCCCTGTAACCCAGATCTGCTTCATGCACAAACAGCATATGGTTGGAATTCAGTTTTGTTGGGGAAACTCATTTTTTTCCAAAGACATAAAGCACTTATAATATTTTTTTCATAAAACTTTGATTAACATGACATCATTGATCATTAGAAAAATGCAAGTCAAAAGCACAAGATACCAATTCACACTCAGAGGGATGGCAAGAATCAAAAAAAGTGGAAAATAACAAGTGTTTGTATGTGGAGACATTAGAACACTTGTACATTGCTGTGGGAATGCAAAATGTCTCAGCCACTGTGAAAAACACTTTGGTAACTCCTCAAAAAGTAAAACATAGAATTAGCATGTGAACCAGCAATTCTACTCCTTAGGTATTCACCCAAAAGAACTGAAAACAAGGACTTAAACAAATACTTGTACAGACATGTTCATAGCAGCATTAACCACAATAGCCAAAGGTAGAAACAACCCAAATGTCTATCAGTGATAAATGGACCTTGTGGTATATCTATACAATGGAACATTACTCAGCCATATAAAGTAGGGAAGTACTCATACATGCTACAATATGGATGAGCCAGAAAACATTACGCTGAGTGAAAGAAGCAGACACAAAAGGTCCATTTAATATGATTCCATTTATATGAAATGTCCAGAGCAGTAAATCCACAGAGACAGAATGCAGACTGGTGGTTGACAGGGGTTGGGGGAAGGGACAAATGGGGAGTAACTGCTTAATGAATATGAGGCTTTATTTTGGGGGTGATGAGAATGTTTTGGAACTAGACAGAGGTGGTGGCTGCATGAAGCTGAATGTACTTAATGCCATTGAATAGTTCACCTTAAAATGGTTAATTTTATGTCATTTGAATTTCACCTCCATTTTTAAAATGTAGAGTACCTCTGTCAAGTCTTTTGCCTGACATCACTTGCTCAGAAAAGGAAGGTTTCCTCCCCTTCTCTGCAGCTTTCCTCACCTCTGTCAATTCCATCCCCTCCAAGACCTTCATCTGTTAATTACACCCCACCTAACCATTCTGACAGCTCCCACCTCCCCAGCTGCCAGTTTCCTTCCCTCGGCCTATTTCAATGTGATGTATCCTCTGCTCTAGAAGCAAAAGCCTTTCTTTTGACTGAATTTCCCACTCAGGTACCATCCCACTCTGTCCTTCTTTTCAATGCCAAACTTATCAAAAAGGCAAGCCACACAGATTGCCAAAGCTCCTACTTGGTTCCTATAATCTGGCTTCCTCCCCACCATCATCACTGTCTTCCCAACATAAAGATCCAGGGGCAAATTATCAGGCCTTCCTGCAAGGAGGAGGTCCCAGGCCCTGGGTGGAACCCAAGAAATGAAGCCCAGGGAAGCCGACCAATTTCCTGGAAAGCAACTGCTCAATTTCCTTGTTTCTTTTTACTGTCTAGAAAGTTTTCAACAATGTTTATCAGAAAAGTTGGTTTTAACCACTTTAGAAGATTTCTATAATTTTAATTGGCTGGGTTTCATTTTATTTTTCAATAGGACTTGGGGGAATGTTCAGTTCGCTTCTAACCTGGCCCCCTGTGGGCTGCTTGCAGAGAAGGAAAAGGAGAGAAAGTGCCTTGGGAATAACAACGGAGACAGTTTCTGATCCTGGGCTGGGCATGGGGGTGTGGGTGGAAATGGAAGAGATGGGGTTGAGGGGATCAAGGAGCAGACAAAGATGGGGAGTTTGTCAAATCTGCTTTTAGTAGATTGACCCAGAGCTGTTACAAGGAAGCCACTCAAAGAATCACCACAGACGAGAGACTACAATGTGGGTTTTCAAGATCAAAGAGAGAAAAGGCTGAATTATTCAAAACTAAATTTAGGGTTCTCAGAATAATAAGTTAAAGGTAAACAAAGTAAAAACAGAAATCTAGAAAAAAAGAGTTAGAGGCATGGCCTGAACCAGAACAGAGGATCTCAAAATGTGATTTCCAGACCTCCAGGGACTCCCTGAGATCCTTTCAGGAGGTCCATGAGGTCGAAACGATTTTATAATAATACTAAGACATGATGTGCCTTTTCCACTCTGTTGACATGGATACCAAAGATGTAAAAACAATAGTAAGAGAAACTGCTGATGCCTCAGTAAGAGACAAAGCCGCAGGTTTGAAGCAGTAGACTGAGGATCATCACCATCATCAGACATTTGCAGAGAGGAAAAAAATGTCAGTTTCACCTCGAATGTCCTTGATGCGGCAGTAAAAATTAAAATTTGATGAATGAACTCTCAACCCTGGAGTGCACATCTTTCCAACATTGTCTGACAATGGAATGTGCACACCAGGCCCTACTGCTCCACACGGGAAGCACCACGGCTCCCTCAAGGAAGTGAACTTGGGCCATCATTCACCGTGACCTGAGGTCATCCATTTTTCATGGAACACCTTTTCTCCTTAAAAAAATGACCAAAAGACAAACTGTGGTTATTCAGACATGGCTATTTGGCAGATATTTTCTCTCAAATGAACAAAGTGAACCTGCCACTTCAAGGAAAATAACCAACAGTTTTTGTTGTCAGAGATAAAATCTGAGCTTTCAAGAGCAAATTAGAATTTTGGAAAACTTTTATACAAGCATGACAGATTCCCAATACTTAAAGACTTTTCTGATGACCAGATGTGATTTTTTTGATATTGTAAAATGAAATGCATCAACATTTGGAAGCTCTGTATAACTCAGTGATCCAATATTTTCCAAAGGACGGATGTGTGATGTTACCAAACCCATTCATGGGCAAAAGATCCAAAACACAAGACAGACATTATGGATCGTAATAGATCATAATGGAACAGACCAATAGATTGTAACGAAACAGGCCAAGAGATGGTAATGAAACAAACCAATAGATTGTAATGAAACAGACCAATAGATTGTAATGTAACAGACTAACAGATTGTAATGTAACAGACCAATAGATTGTAATGAAACAGACTGAAAGCATTTGATATTGCTTCAGAGTCCACATTGAATTAACCTTTAAGAATCTTTCACATGTCAAATTTTGGAGTATTTTCTAGAATATCCACAAATATCTGAAAGGCTATTAAAACATGTATCCCATTTCCAACTAAGTATCTATTGAGGCTGTATTTTCTTCTTAGACTTCAACCAAAACAACATATTGCAACGGATTGAATACAGAAGCAAATGTAAAAATCCAGCTGTCTTCTTTTAAAACAGACATTAAAGAAATTTGTAAAACTGAAAACAATGCCACTCTTCTATATTGTTTTGTTTTAGAACTATAATTATTGTTCATTTAAAAGGTATTATTATGTTAACATGTGATGAGTTTATTGGGTTTACTAATAAGATGAATTTATATTTTTTAATTCTTTTTTTTTAATTTATTATTATTATACTTAAGGTATATCTCCCAATGCTATCCCTCCTCCCTCCCCCCACCCCACAACAGTCCCCAGAGTGTGATGTTCCCCTTCCTGTGTCCATGTGTTCTCATTGTTCACTTCCCATCTATGAGTGAGAATATGCGGTGTTTGGTTTTTTGTTCTTGCGATAGTTTACTGAGAATGATGATTTCCAATTTCATCCATGTCCCTACAAAGGACATGAACTCATCATTTTTTATGGCTGCATAGTATTCCATGGTGTACATGTGCCACATTTTCTTAATCCAGTCTATCATTGTTGGATATTTGGGTTGGCTCCAAGTCTTTGCTATTGTGAATAATGCCACAATAAACATATGTGTGCATGTGTCTTTATAGCAGCATGATTTATAGTCCTTTGGGTATATACCCAGTAATGGGATGGCTGGGTCAAATGGTATTTCTAGTTCTAGATCCCTGAGGAATCGCCACACTGACTTCCACAATGGTTGAACTAGTTTACAGTCCCACCAACAGTGTAAAAGTGTTCCTATTTCTCCACATCCTCTCCAGCACCTGTTGTTTCCTGATTTTTTAATGATTGCCATTCTAACTGGTGTGAGATGGTATCTCATTGTGGTTTTGATTTGCATTTCTCTGATGGCCAGTGATGGTGAGCATTTTTTCATGTGCTTTTGGCTGCATAAATGTCTTCTTTTGAGAAGTGTCTGTTCATGTCCTTCGCCCACTTTTTGATGGGGTTGTTTGTTTTTTTCTTGTAAATTTGTTTGAGTTCATTGTAGATTCCGGATATTAGCCCTTTGTCAGATGAGTAGGTTGCGAAAATTTTCTCCCATTTTATAGGTTGCCTGTTCACTCTGATGGTGGTTTCTTTTGCTGTGCAGAAGCTCTTTAGTTTAATTAGATCCCATTTGTCAATTTTGGCTTTTGTTGCCATTGCTTTTGGTGTTTTAGACATGAAGTCCTTGCCCATGCCTATGTCCTGAATGGTAATGCCTAGGTTTTCTTCTAGGGTTTTTATGGTTTTAGGTCTAACGTTTAAGTCTTTAATCCATCTTGAATTGATTTTTGTATAAGGTGTAAGGAAGGGATCCAGTTTCAGCTTTCTACATATGGCTAGCCAGTTTTCCCAGCACCATTTATTAAATAGGGAATCCTTACCCCATTGCTTGTTTTTCTCAGGTTTGTCAAAGATCAGATAGTTGTAGATATGTGGCGTTATTTCTGAGGGCTCTGTTCTGTTCCATTGATCTATATCTCTGTTTTGGTACCAGTACCATGCTGTTTTGGTTACTGTAGCCTTGTAGTATAGTTTGAAGTCAGGTAGTGTGATGCCTCCAGCTTTGTTCTTTTGGCTTAGGATTGACTTGGTGATGCGGGCTCTTTTTTGGTTCCATATGAACTTTAAAGTAGTTTTTTCCAATTCTGTGAAGAAAGTCATTGGTAGCTTGATGGGGATGGCATTAAATCTGTAAATTACCTGGGGCAGTATGGCCATTTTCACAATATTGATTCTTCCTACCCATGAGCATGGAATGTTCTGCCATTTGTTTGTATCCTCTTTTATTTCCTTGAGCAGTGGTTTGTAGTTCTCCTTGAAGAGGTCCTTCACATCCCTTGTAAGTTGGATTCCTAGGTATTTTATTCTCTTTGAAGCAATTGTGAATGGGAATTCACTCATGATTTGGCTCTCTGTTTGTCTGTTGTTAGTGTATAAGAATGCTTGTGATTTTGGTACATTGATTTCGTATCCTGAGACTTTGCTGAAGTTGCTTATCAGCTTAAGGAGATTTTGGGCTGAGACAATGGGGTTTTCTAGATATACCATCATGTCATCTGCAAACAGGGACAATTTGACTTCCTCTTTTCCTAATTGAATACCCATTATTTCCTTCTCCTGCCTAATTGCCCTGGCCAGAACTTCCAACACTATGTTGAATAGGAGTGGTGAGAGAGGGCATCCCTGTCTTGTGCCAGTTTTCAAAGGGAATGCTTCCAGTTTTTGCCCATTCATATGATATTGGCTGTGGGTTTGTCATAAATAGCTCTTATTATTTTGAGATATGTCCCATCAATACCTAATTTATTGAGAGTTTTTAGCATGAAGGTTGTTGAATTTTGTCAAAGGCCTTTTCTGCATCTATTGAGATAATCATGTGGTTTTTGTCTTTCGTTCTGTTTATATGCTGGATTACATTTATTGATTTGCGTATATTGAACCAGCCTTGCATCCCAGGGATGAAGACCACTTGATCATGTTGGATAAGCTTTTTGATGTGCTGCTGGATTCGGTTTGCCAGTATTTTATTGAGGATTTTTGCATCAATGTTCATCAAGGATATTGGTCTAAAATTCTCTTTTTTGGTTGTGTCTCTGCCCGGCTTTAGTATCAGGATGATGCTGGCCTCATAAAATGAGTTAGGGAGGATTCACTCTTTTTCTATTCATTGGAATAGTTTCAGAAGGAATGGGACCAGTTCCTCCTTGTACCTCTGGTAGAATTTGGCTGTGAATCCATCTGGTCCTGGACTCTTTTTGGTTGGTAAGCTATTGATTATTGCCTGTTATTGGTCTATTCAGAGATTCAACTTCTTCCTGATTTAGTCTTGGGAGAGTGTATGTGTCGAGGAATTTATCCATTTCTTCTAGATTTTCTAGTTTATTTGCATAGAGGTGTTTGTAATATTCTCTGATGGTAGTTTGTATTTCTGTGGGATCGGTGGTGATATCCCCTTTATCATTTTTAATTGCATCTATTTGATTCTTCTCTCTTTTTTTCTTTATTAGTCTTGCTAGCGGTCTATCAATTTTGTTGATCCTTTCAAAAAACCAGCTCCTGGATTCATTAATTTTTTGAAGGGTTTTTTGTGTCTCTATTTCCTTCAGTTCTGCTCTGATTTTAGTTATTTCTTGCCTTCTGCTAGCTTTTGAATGTGTTTGCTCTTGCTTTTCTAGTTCTTTTAATTATGATGTTAGGGTGTCAATTTTGGATCTTTCCTGCTTCCTCTTGTGGGCATTTAGTGCTATAAATTTCCCTCTACACACTGCTTTGTATGCATCCCAGAGATTCTGGTATGTTGTGTCTTGGTTCTCGTTGGTTTCAAAGAACATCTTTATTTCTGCCTTCATTTCGTTATGTACCCAGTAGTCATTCAGGAGCACGTTGTTCAGTTTCCATGTAGTTGAGCAGTTTTGAGTGAGATTCTTAATCCTGAGTTCTAGCTTGATTGCACTGTGATCTGAGAGATAGTTTGTTATAATTTCTGTTCTTTTACATTTGCTGAGGAGAGCTTTACTTCCAAGTATGTAGTCAATTTTGGAATAGGTGTGGTGTGGTGCTGAAAAAAATGTATATTCTGTTGATTTGGGGTGGAGAGTTCTGTAGATGTCTATTAGGTCCGCTTGGTGCAGAGCTGAGTTCAATTCCTGGGTATCCTTGTTGACTTTCTGTCTTGTTGATCTGTCTAATGTTGACAGTGGGGTGTTAAAGTCTCCCATTATTAATGTGTGGGAGTCTAAGTCTCTTTGTAGGTCACTCAGGACTTGCTTTATGAATCTGGGTGCTCCTGTATTGGGTGCATATATATTTAGGATAGTTAGCTCTTCTTGTTGAATTGATCCCTTTACCATTATGTAATGGCCTTCTTTGTCTCTTTTGATCTTTGTTGGTTTAAAGTCTATTTTATCAGAGACTAGGATTGCAACCCCTGCCTTTTTTTGTTTTCCATTTGCTTGGTAGATCTTCCTCCATCCTTTTATTTTGAGCCTATGTGTGTCTCTGCACGTGACATGGGTTTCCTCAATACAGCACACTGATGGGTCTTGACTCTTTATCCAATTTGCCAGTCTGTGTCTTTTAATTGGAGTATTTAGTCCATTTACATTTAAAGTTAATATCGTTATGTGTGAATTTGATCCTGTCATTATGATGTTAGCTGGTTATTTTGCTCGTTAGTTGATGCAGTCTCTTCCTAGTCTCGATGGTCTTTACATTTTGGCATGATTTTGCAGTGGCTGGTACCGGTTGTTCCTTTCCATGTTTAGTGCTTCCTTCAGGAGCTCTTTTAGGACAGGCCTGGTGGTGACAAAATCTCTCAGCATTTGCTTGTCTGTAAATTATTTTATTTCTCCTTCACTTATGAAGCTTAGTTTGGCTGGATATGAAATTCTGGGTTGAAAATTCTTTTCTTTAAGAATGTCGAATATTGGCCCCCACTCTCTTCTGGCTTGTAGAGTTTCTGCCGAGAGATCCGCTGTTAGTCTGATGGGCTTCCCTTTGAGGGTAACCCGACCTTTCTCTCTGGCTGCCCTTAACATTTTTTCCTTCATTTCAACTTTGGTGAATCTCACAATTACGTGTCTTGGAGTTGCTCTTCTTGAGGAGTACCTTTGTGGTATTCTCTGTATTTCCTGAATCTGAATGTTGGCCTGCCTTGCTAGATTGGGGAAGTTCTCCTGGATAATATCCTGCAGAGTGTTTTCCAACTTGGTTCCATTCTCCCCATCACTTTCAGGTACACCAATCAGACGTAGATTTGGTTTTTTCACATAGTCCCATATTTCTTGGAGGCTTTGCTCATTTCTTTTTATTCTTTTTTCTCTAAACTTCCCTTCTCGCTTCATTTCATTCATTTCATCTTCCATCGCTGATACCCTTTCTTCCATTTGATCGCATTGGCTTCTGAGGCTTCTGCATTCTTCACGTAGTTCTCGAGCCTTGGTTTTCAGCTCCATCAACTCCTTTAAGCACTTCTCTGTATTGGTTATTCTAGTTATACATTCTTCTAAATTTTTTTCAAAGTTTTCAACTTCTTTGCCTTTGGTTTGAATATCCTCCCGTAGCTCGGAGTAATTTCATCGTCTGAAGCCTTCTTCTCTCAGCTCGTCAAAGTCATTCTCCGTCCAGCTTTGTTCCGTTGCTGGGGAGGAACTGCGTTCCTTTGGAGGAGGAGAGGTGCTCTGCTTTTTAGAGTTTCCAGTTTTTCTGCTCGTTTTTTCCCCATCTTTGTGGTTTTATCTACTTTTGGTCTTTGATGATGGTGATGTACAGATGGGTTTTTGGTGTGGATGTCCTTTCTGTTTGTTAGTTTTCCTTCTAACAGACAGGACCCTCAGCTGCAGGTCTGTTGGAGTACCCGGCCGTGTGAGGTGTCAGTCTGCCCCTGCTGGGGGGTGCCTCCCAGTTAGGCTGCTCAGGGGTCAGGGGTCAGGGACCCACTTGAGGAGGCAGTCTGTGTGCTGGGAGAACCAGCACGCAGCACGCAGATCTCCAGCTGCGTGCTAGGGGAACCACTGCTCTCTTCAAAGCTGTCAGACAGGGACACTTAAGTCTGCAGAGGTTACTGCTGTCTTTTTGTTTGTCTGTGCCCTGCCCCCAGAGGTGGAGCCTACAGAGGCAGGCAGGCCTCCTTGAGCTGTGGTGGGCTCCACCCAGTTCGAGCTTCCCAGCTGCTTTGTTTACCTAAGCAAGCCTGGGCAATGGCGGGTGCCCCTCCCCCAGCCTCGCTGCCGCCTTGCAGTTTGATCTCAGACTGCTGTGCTAGCAATCAGCAAGACTCCGTTGGCGTAGGACCCTCCGAGCCAGGTGCGGGCTATAATCTCCTGGTGCACCGTTTTTTAAGCCCATCAGAAAAGCGCAGTATTCGGGTGGGAGTGACCCGATTTTCCAGGTGCTGTCTGTCACCCCTTTCTTTGACCAGGAAAGGGAACTCCCTGACCCCTTGCACTTCCCGAGTGAGGCAATGCCTCGCCCTTCTTCGGCTCGTGCACGGTGCGTGCACCCACTGACCTGTTCCCACTGTCTGGCACTCCCTAGTGAGATGAACCCGGTACCTCAGATGGAAATGCAGAAATCACCCGTCTTCTGCATCACTCACGCTGGGAGCTGTAGACCGGAGCTGTTCCTATTCGGCCATCTTGGCTCCTCCCCTAATTCTTTTTTTTTATTTTGAAATGGAGTCTCACTCTGTTTCCCAGGCTGGAGTGCCCCGGCACGATCTCGACTCACTGCAACCTCCGCCACCCGGGTTGAAGCGATTCTCCTGACTCACCCCAAGTAGGGAAGCTCCCAAACTGGGATTATAGGCACCCACCACCATGCCCAGCTAATTTTTGTATTTTTAGTAGAGACGGGGTTTTGCCATGTTGGCCAGGCCAGTCTTGAACTCCTGACCTCAGGTGATCGGCCTACGTCGGCCTCCCAAAGTGCTGAGATTACAGGCATGAGCCACCATGCCTGGCTATATTTTTTAATTCCTCAGTTTTAATTTAATGCATTAAATATCAATAGATATAATCCAATTGACAAAAGCTCTTTGGGGTCCTCAATCATTTCTAAGAATGTAAGGGATCTTGAGACCAAAATATCTGAAAACCACAAGGCTAGGTGAAGCCAAACAGTTTTTTAAATAAAACAACTAACAGTACCCAGTAGACAAATCTTCGAGTCTATAACTCAATAGGCAGAAAATGGGTCAAGTTCTGAAAACAAAAGCACTATGGAAGTCCAGTGAGGGTGGTAATGTTTGTCCAGAGGGCCAGTAGATCTCAATTAATACCTTGGAGAAAGCCTCCAAATCCAACCCTGCCTGCCATTAAGACTCATTAGTTGCCAATGCCCAGAGTCCACTGGTGCTTCGAAAAAGTGCTACTATACTATCCTCTAATAGCAGCAACCTCAGACACATGTAACTGGTCACTCAGAAGCCACTTGACACCCCACAACTTGGAAGGAGATGTTGTAAAGCCAGACTGATTTTTTTTTTTTTTTTTTTCTGAGACAGAGTCTCACTCTGTTGCCAAGGCTGGAGTACAGTGGCATGATCTCGGCTCACTGCAAACTCCGCCTCCCGGGTTCCAGCGATTCTCCTGCCTCAGCCTCCCTGGTAGCCGGGATTACAGGTGTGTGCCACCACATCCAGCTAATTGTTGTATTTTTAGTTGAGACGGGGTTTCACCATGTTGGCCAGGCTGTTCTCAAACTCCTGACCTCAGGTGATCCACCTGCCTCAGCCTCCCAAAGTGCTGGGATTACAGGCGTGAGCCACCATGCCCTGCCCAGACTGATTTTTAAAATTTAAGATGAGTTCAAAGAAGGAATGGAGCAATTACCATGAGACAAACTAAAGGTCTAATCTCATCAGACTTCAGGGAAACAGATAAGTCCCCTTATAATTTAAAGCCATATTTGGAGTGGGTGCAGAGGACTGAAGACCATGGTGGGGAAATGCTAAAAGGAGTTTTTCCCTCAAAATCTGAAAGAAGTACCAACATGCGTCTGATGGTCATTGGCTAGATACATAGTTAGAGGCTAAGGAAGGCTGAGGAGGTTGGAAATGGTTTATAGGAGATTTAGGCCTTAGATAAGCGGAGAGGTCAGTGACTTCCAATGACAGTTTTCTGACATGAAACATCAGGGCAGCAGGGACACATCTGTGTCCTCACCCTGGTTTGGTTGGGGCTTAGTCTGTGCCTGACAGAGAAAAGATGCTCAAGAAACACTGGATGAAAGAATGAAAATTAATGAATCCTCCAAGGTGATAAGTGGAAGAGACCCCTCTTTGGGAGCAAGCAGATGGTTTTCAGGTCCCTAAAGAGAGGCAATGAGGCAGCAGCCCCATATGGGCACCCGCCCCAGGCATAGCCATTTATTTCCAGCGGCTCTCACATACACACTGACTTATGAACTGAAAAATAGAACAAGGGCATAAGCATTCCAGGGGGAGGAAGAACAAGGAAAGCTGACCCACCAAGCTCCAAAGCGATCATTTTCTGCTCTTGGGCATAAAAGTCTAGCCAGAGGCTTATTTCTGTATGTTAAGCATTATGAATTAAAATCTAAGAACAATAGTTATGTCTCCCATACAGTTATGACATGAGTATCTCTCCTCTTTGTAAAGACTTAAAATCTGTAGCAAATGAAGTGTGAAATCGGGCCACACACAGTTCCTGGAGGCGTATGAAGGCTGCGGGCCACACCCATGGGAATTCTCTTTCCCCAAATTACTGATTTCACCTGTACCCTCATTTTCTCAAACTTTGCTCTGGAGACAGGAAAACCCAGGGAGTTTTGTGCCCCAATACAACACATGCCAAATAAGACCATGGAAGAGAGGGGGCTGAATCTTCTACGTCTCTCTGAAAGGTCATGAGACCCCTGCCTTTAATGCGTTGGTGTAAGGTCCGTGGTCCCCAGGCTGGCAGCGTAGGCATCGCTTGCATAGCATCTCGGGGCCATCCCAGACCCTCTGGCCACGTTCTGCATTTAACAAGATCCTCACATGATTCACGTGCACATTAAGGTTTAAAAATGCTGCACCAAAATGCCATAAGGTCAACCCTCGACCCCGCCAAAAAAAACCCAAAAATGTATTTCTACCTGTTGCCTGTTTTTTCTCGTAGTGAACATTAAAACTTTGCATAAGGACACTGAATGGGCTACAAAGGCTGCTATAATCCTCAATGTCCTCCTAGAGGACACTGCTGGGGATGGAGGGCATTAGAGGCAGCATTGCTCAGCAGTAGGAACCCCAGAGAAAAGTCCAGAAATCTCCCTTCATTCTTGGTCTGCCTTTACCATAAATTAGCTCTTGGGCCTTGGATAAATGGCTTAAATATCTCTTAGACCTTGATTTCCTGGTGTTTAAAATAAAATAGGTGGAGAGACCTCTAAAATCCCCTTCTACTCTAAATTCTCTGACCCTGAAAATGTCACCAATGATATAATCCTCGCCCTAATATATTTAACATGCCACCAACATTCCCCAATGCTTCTATAACTGTCCGCATGGGACATACATTTCAACCTTCTGAAATAGAAACATGATAAGATGTCTATCCTTTGGGAGGTCATTTTAGAATTATTTTTTAATTTATTATAAATGATTCAAATATGTGATTGCATTTTCTGTGCAGGCGATGATACAATCATCCTTCTGTTCTGTAACATAAAATGCAGCAATGGCTTTTTAATTACATTAGTACCAAGAATTATAATTCAAACACAAGCCAATGAAATTCTAGACAGGCTTATTCTTTACCCATTAAAAAAAGCAACAGCTGGGCTGCGCTTACTTTTATGATCTCTTGGTTAATGTGTTTCTAATAATTATTGTTGTACTTTTATTACTCATAAAAGCACTTTCTCTCTCAGAGGTCCACAAAGCAGTTTCTGCAAGTGAAGTCTGTGGAAGAGATCACCCTGCTATTAGCAAATAAACGTATCTCAGACATCTTCACGTTAGCATTAAGTCTGGAGCATCTACTCTCTGACTCAAAAATGTTTAATGAACATTGTCATAAAGCTATTTATTTAGTCAAAAGAAAGGGTTTCCCTCATCTCTTAGAAAAATATATATATTTTTTCTGAGACAGAGTTTCGTTCTTGTTGCCCAGGCTGGAGTGCAGTGGCGCGATCTCGGCTCACCACACTCTCCGCCTCCCGGGTTCAAGCAATTCTCCTGCCTCAGCCTCCCAAGTAGCTGGGATTACAGGCATGTGTCACCCTGCCCAGCTAATTTTTTTTTTTAAGTTCAAGAGATTTATTGTACCACATGGTGACTGTAGTTAATAATACTTGATAATGTATACTTGAAAATTGCTAAGAATAAATTTTAAGTATACACTGTGGAATGAATAAATCAGACTAACATATGCATTATGTCACATAGGTATCATTTTTTGTGGTAATTTTGTATTCTTAGTAGAGATGGGGTTTCTCCATGTTGGTCAGGCTGGTCTCGAACTCCCCACCTGATCCGCCTGCCTCAGCCTCCAAAAGTGCTGGGATTACAGGCGTGAGCCCCCGTGCCCGGCCCAAGAAAAATAATTTCTTATAATAAATTAGCCTCTTTTGTCTGTAATAACACTTGCCACTGGTTTATCAAGTATTTCCCATCCACTATCCCACTCTGCACCCCCTCTCACTGCTTTCTTCCCTAGTAAAAGGAGAAATTCCTCCAGAGTGCTGGCAGAACTCTGGTCACCTAAGCTCACCACACACTGAACAGAACTATTACAAAGTAACTGTATGTTCTGATGTCCTCCTTGCAAGCTGCAGTTTTGGTGCTGAAAAGGATGCAGGGAAAGTCTTTCCTTTGATTCTTTGTGGGCTCCCTCGACTCCCCTCCCATCCTGTTCCTTTCTTATAATCCAACCAGGTCACAGTGCCTTTTCAAGGTCTCATGAGGACCTTTGTGTTGCACTAATGATGTAGAGGAATGAGCTCTCAGGGAAGTGATGGGTGAGTGAAGATGACGTCTTCTCCTGCACTTCTGTACATTCCCACTTCCGAACCTGAAGGGGAGTTCACTGATGCTTTCAAACCAACAGAGGATAGCATCAAAGATCCATGGGTTCAAATTTTCCTGACCTACTTCTTTTTGAAATGATAGGGAAGAACTGGCAATGCTGCTTAAAATATTCCCAAAGGGTTACTACAACTTTCTGGGTCACACAATCTGTGAGATGGCCTTAGATCAGAGAATATTTTCTCACTATTTTGTAAAAGTAAATTCACCATTTACTTTCCACGCTCCCCTATTTAGCAAGTATCGAACTCAAAGTACGTATCTAACTCAAAACTCAGACAACTGGATTCCTATCTTATTTCTGTTCTTTTATTTGTTTTTCTCGTCCAGTTCATAGGCAGTTCCTGAGCATCCCCTGTTTGGAAAGCACCATGCTAGTTGTTATGACAGATACTGAATGAACCAGGCACAGTCACTAATGTTGAAGAGCTCACCTTCTGAGATTCCAAAGGAGGTTCTCCATGATCTCACATCTGAGTCAGACATTTCTCTGGGCTCTCAGAAATGTACTTGCAAACCTCTCCCACAGCACACAACACACTGCCCTCTAATCTATGAGTTACTCTTCCAGCACCCTGTCCCCGCGGCCTTGTAACTGCTTCTCAGAGGCTATGTCTTGCTAGACCAGTATGTATCCCCCAAAGCCTAACGGGTACCAGACACACAGCAGGTGCTCAATAACCCTGCAATGAAGGGAATGCAAAAAATAATGATATAAAGACATATAAGCACAAATCAAAAGTCATGTGTTCCCACAACAGAAGGAAAATTCTACAGGACTTCAGAGGAGGGACCTACTTCCCATTGGGGATTAGGGACAGCTTCTGGAAGCAGGAAGATTTTGAGCTGAGCCTGAAAAATAGTTGGGGAGGTGGAAGGGTAAGTGGTAGAGGCTCAGGGGGAGCAGGGCCAGTGAGGCGATAAGCATTCCAGATGGGGAACAGCATGAGCAAAACCACAGAGATCTGAGGGTGGAACTGGGGGTGCTGGGGTTGTGAGAGGGGCTGGGGTCAGACACTGAAGTAGCTGCTCGTCCATCAGCTATGGTGTGTGTGTCACTCAGTGAGTGAGCCTGGAAATAGACAAGCCCAAGAAATGATAATTTACAGAGAGCCCTAAAAAGGAGGCACATGGTTTTGGAACAGGAGAAAATAGATATAAGGCAGACATGGACCTGAAAGGACAGTGTCTCCCAACTTGGTCACATGGCCTATAGAACAAGGACAGTGGGTATTATCAAGCAATGGACAAAGTAACTGGTTCGAGTCATTGATCATTTCCAATAAACCAAACCCAACTGAAAGAACTCAGTTGTAGGTAGGAAGAGTAGGACTTCCCAGAGATTGAGCCTTCAAATTCCAAAGGTAGGAAGAGATGTCACAGAAGTCAGGACTCGTCAGGGGCCAGAAATGGAAGAGCTTCTCTCAGAGATAGGCCCACCCCTGGGCTCTAGAAGGTTTGAAAATGATGCCAGCTCAATTGTCTCTCAAAACAACTTCTCAGTAGTCAGCTCTGGTATCCGATCCTAATAGATTAAGGATGGTGGATTCCTAAGGCAAGAGATAGTGAGGTTTCTAGGGAGTCTTCTCAGAGTGGAGGCCTGATCCCATTTACCTATCAACATAGGCCAGAGCCAATCAACAGGAAAACTATGGGATTGTTATTGAACCATTATATCACTGCCTAGCATTTATCTTTATTTCTAACTCCATGTGGACTTGAAATGATTAACAACATAATCCTTGGATGAAAAGATGTTGTGCCTATCCTTTAGGGAGTCAGCAGGAAGGGGGAGATGAGAAGCATTTTTCTGAGGTCTCTGTTTTCAGAATTGTTGTCCACAATCTGCTCTGGCATCAGAATCACCCTGCTGCCCAACAAAAGGCATCCACAGCTGAGCAAAGGACCTGGAATATGACTTTTTGCCAGGGGAAAACTTAACTTTGGGGGAAAGGGATTCAACTGGGTAGAAAGGGGGCAATAGGGAATTAGAAGAAGAGAGAATCTTGTGGTGGTTAATTTTATGTATCAACTTGGCTGTGCCACAGTGCCCAGATATTTGGCCAAACATCATTCTGGATGTTTCTGTGAAGGTGTTTTTGGATGAGGTTTACTCTGAAATCAATAAGTTTAATATAGCTAGTGTTCCATTATTGGAACGCTAAGCCTGTGGGAGTTATTTATATCCTACTGCTCAAGGTCATTGCCAAGGTCTGATTACTCACTCATACAAAAATTCAAAAAAATTGTATCCTCCAGCATAAATGGGCTAAGAAAAGCAGATTGCCCTTCATAATGTGAGTGGCCTCATCCAATCAGTTAAAGACCCAAAGAGAACAAAAGGTTGACCTCCACTATGCAAGATGGGATTCTGCATGCAGACAGCCTTTGGGCCCAAACTGCAACTCTTTCCTGAGCCTCCAGTCTATATGCCTCTCCTATTAGATTTTGCATTTGCCAATACTCCACAATTGCATGAGCCAGTTCCTTAAAACAAATCATATATATACATATATATGTGTGTGTGTGTGTGTGTGATTATATATATATAATTTATACATATTATATATTAATTATATAATATAGATTATATAATCTCCATCCAATGTTCCTGTTCCTCCAAATACAAATTTCTTGACCTAGAGAGACATAGTCCATGGAATCTAATTTGGATCTAAAGAAGAATTAAGGCCTAAACCAACCAAGAGCCCTGTGCTGATGCCCTGACACTCACCTGTGAGGTAATTAAGGAGTCAATTACCAATAGGCCGCAGCTGGTAGCCTAACAACCTTGATGAACAAGTCCAGAGAGAGATCTAAAGTTTTTTTTTAAGGAGAAGGAAAGATCAGAATCAACCCTTGGTAACACAAAAGCAGTTTTCAAGAACAGAGAGCTCCTTGCGGTGTTGAAGTAAACTTTTATAAAGACCTTCCCCAAATACTGCAATATCAAGAACAGCAAGCTTGAGCTTTATCACAAACCACCCATCAGCTCGGGATTGTGAAATACGCCCTCGCCCAAGTGCCTCTGACAGAAAAGAAATGAGTTCCATTACCAAATGAAAGCGGGGTGGAAATAACAGAATTGCTTTTATTTTGATGGATGAACTAATAAAAAGACATAAAAATGATTAAAAACGATAAAATAAAATCACAAAATACAGTTCTATTTGTTTTGTGCTATGGAGTGGATTCTTACATTGGGTGGAAGGTTGGACTATATAACTTCTAATTTTAGGAAACAGTAAAAAGAAAAAAAAGTGATGACAATAGTCTTTCATTGGTAGAAAGCTACTTCTAAGACACTGAAACAGCCATTGCAACAATCACAAAAAGTCACAGGAACCCAAGTAGGCACAAAAAAAAAGATTTTCCATTCCCTCTGTTCCTGCCTTAGGGAGTTCAAGTTCCCCCACACATTTCTCTCCAACTTAACAGTGTGCACCAAGGTGGTGCGTCTCAGAATGAAATGGACATGGTCATTCCAGCCTAATCATTTGCTTATAGTCACTGAGGGGTAATAATAATGGCTCAGATAAGATTATTGCCACAGTTTCCTTAAATTCACTGAAGGGCAATACAGAATCAATGACAGCAGAGGCTCTACTAGAAATACCTGAGGTGGAGCTGGGAGGCAACACGGAAGGAGGAGGTGTTAGCTCAGAGGCACCGGAAGCTCTTCAAAAACCTGCACGTTGTGCACATGTACCCTAAAACTTAAAGTATGTAAAAAAAAAAAAAAAAAAAAAGGAAGCTGCCACCCTTGATGGAGATGCGCTGCCTCTGAAAGGATCTGCTAAAACTAATTTGGATTCTTCACCACGGCTTTTGATTCGCTTTTTTTCACATTTGACAAAGCTGGCCAAGTTACCTGCCCGGTGCTAAACACCTACCTCTATTGCCTTTTCAATGAGTCCATTTGAAGCTTCCAGGCAGAGCCTCCTAGCTAGAGCTTGCCTGCAGAGAAGCCCACAACACACTTACATTAAAATAACATGACGACCGCCTTACAGAATCAACGTTTCTCCAGAAAGGCCACCCGTAATACAAGAAAGCTCACAATGAATCTCACCACTTTATCAATCAAAAATTCTGGTTCCTCTTACAGGATACTTCTCTTGTGCCAATATTAACTTTTTCAGAGCTAATCACACCTCAAAATTATCCACTGGGAAGCCTGAGAAGGCCTGGAGGAAGATCTGTGTGTCTCCTCCTCCTCCGTGAAGACTCACCGGAAGGCAGGAAGGCCTGCCCCTCCTCCACCCCCTGCCAGTGGCTTTTCTCAGTCTCTCACCCTTCCTCTCTTCTGGCACCTCCTTATCAAATACGTTCTCCCATAGACAAGTCCTGCATATGAAAAAGAAATTAAATTGAAATGTGAGCTGACTGAAGAGTTAACTATGACAAAACTGAGTATTGATGCCTGCTCTTTCTTCCGTTACCTAACTATGCATCTTTCCAATTCTTGCCCCCTTTGCTTCTCTATAAAATTCTTCCTATCAGTCTCATCTCCATAGCAGCATCGACCATCATCTCTAATCAGAAAATTCACAACTACACACACACACCACCCCGCTTGCCCTTACCCTCAAACCTCACATTTTCCTATACTTAATTAATTCTAAAAATAAAATTAAAATTAAAAAAGAAAAAAAAAAACAAAAACAAATACGTTCTCCTTAGCCTCCTCTTCTTTTCTCCAGTTATTTTACCCCTCCCTAGCCATGACTGTCATAGAAGAACACTGAGTGTCCTTCACATTTTTTTCCCATAAAGTATGTTGATACATGAGATTTCTCCTCGGGAAGAAGAGCAGACTGGTCCAAACTGGCATAGACAGGAGGGCACGGGATGTAAAGGGCAGGCTTGGCCTCCTGGAAGGAGCCTCCTGGCTCTGCACCTCCTGGCCTCACTCTAGTGGCTCACCTCACTCCCAGAAGCAGGGAGAGTTTGGGCTTTGGTTTCCATTTGTGTTCTTTTTCAAAGATTTAGCAGAAATGATTACTTTCACTATGCTCTCGGGTTCCTGACCACATTCTGCCTCCTCCAAGGAATATCCTACAGGAAAATGTTATGTATCTATTTATTTATTTTTATTAAATATATTTATATTTTTTATTTACTTATTTATTTATTTTTTGAGATAGAGTTCAGCTCTTGTTGCCCAGGCTGGAGTGGAATGGCACAATCTTGGCTCATTGCAACCTCCACCTTCTGGGTTCAAGCATTTCTCCTGCCTCAGCCTCCCGAGTAGCTGGGATTACAGGTGCCCACCATCACACCTGGCTAATTTTTTGTATTTTTAGTAGAGACAGGGTTTCACCACGTTGGCCAGGCTGGTCTCGAACTACTGACCTCAGGTGATCCGCCAGCTTCAGCCTCCCGAAGTGCTGGGATTACAGGCGTGAGCCACTAAGCAGCTGCAATATTACAGCTAACAGGAAAGTCGCAGGTTTTCTAAGATGACAAGAACAGTACTTGAAAGCTTCTGCCAATATTCCTTCTGTCAGTCCCCCTCCTCTCACTTGTCAAAGTCCACTAGTACTGAATGTGCTGACGTTCCCACAAGAAGGCATCACCAAAGAAAACCTACCTGTGCTACCCTCAAAATCTCAAACAAACCATGCTCTTTTGGGGTTTGGGAATCCACTGTCACTGAACATTAACTCCAATAGAAATGTGTATAACTAGAGAGGAAAATAAAGAAAAGGTGCTAGAGATGGATGTAGTGAGTGGTGAGAGGAATAGATGTCCCCTAATGGAACAGGCCCCCCTTGTAAGGTATGAAGTCTTCCTTGTTAGAGATCTTCAGGTGGACCCTGGAGTCCACCTGCAAAATATTTTAAAGAAGCTCTAGGCCAGGTGCAGTGGCTCACGCCTTTAATCCCAACACTTTGGGAGGCTGAGGCAGGGAGATCACTTGAGGTCAGGAGTTTGAGACCAGCCTGGCCAACATGGTGAAACCCCCGTCTCTACTAAAAATACAAAAATTAGCTGGACACAGCAGCACATGCCTGTAATCCCAGCTACTTGGGAGGCCGAGGCAGGAGAATCGCTTGAACCCAGAAGGTGAGGTTGCAGTGAGCCGAGATCGTGCCACTGCACTCCAGCCTGGGTGACACAGCAAGATTCCATCTCAAAAAAATATATATATGTATTTTAAGAGAGTTCTACACTGATGAACTTTGACCTCAATGACTGCTGTGGTCCTTTGTTCATCTGACTCCCAAACTGCTGCCTTGAAACAGAAAACAGGAGGCAGAGGAGGAAGCTGTACTCGGGCCTTGCCCATGCCCTGGCCACATCTGCTGAAGAACAAGTGGAACAGGGCTCAGGGTTCCCACAGTGTTTCTGATGCCGGCTCCACAAAGAGCAAAGTTAATGGGTCATCTCATCCATGCCTCTTCTCGGTTTCTTCTTTTACTTTTCTCTGACGTCTGTAACTCTTATTATCATAGCCAGGGAAATGCGAAGCCTAAGGAGGAAATTACCACATTGGCATGCAACAGTCCCCAAAACGGGAAGTGAACGACTGTGTTTACCTTTTGTTTCTTCCATTTCTCTTGATTGTACTACTGGATATAATGACGGCTACTTCTCACAAAATGTCTACTTTATACCAAAGCAAGAGGATCTATCACTACACAAATGCATTACAATTACTTTGAAAATCATATGGAGATTTAAATATCTACATGTTGCATACTGGCATATAATTGAAGCTGTACATTCTGGGGGCCTCTTTAGCAAATGCACCTGTTTTCTTCCCTTCCACTCTTGCTAATGTATACAGTGCACTTTCCCCATCCCAGTGGTTTTAATTCCATTCATATTCAGATGAGTCCCAAACTGAAATCTTCAGTCCTGATGTCTCTAAATACTCATGTCCTATGTCCAACCACCATTTCAGTTTTAAAACTACTCCCTTAAGTTTATGAGCAAGGGATTTAATTGGGCTGAAAGGGGGCAACAAGGAATTAGAAAAATAGAGAGAATCTTGTAATAGTTAAATTTTATCTATCAGGCCAGGCACAGTGACTCATGCCTGTAATCCCAGCACTGTGGGAGGCCAAGGCAGCGGGGGATGGCTTGAGGCCAGGAGTTCCAGACTAGCCTGGCCAACATGGCAAAACTCCATCTCCACTAAAAATACAAAAATTAGCAGGGCATGGTGGTGCGTGCCTGTGGTCCCAGCTACTCAGGAGACTGAAACAGGAGAATCACTTGAACCCAGGAGCCAGATGTTGCAGTAAGCCAAGATCACATCACTGCACTCCAGCCTGGGCAACAGAGCGAGACCCCATCTCAAAAACAAAAAGAATGTATATATCAACTTGGCTTGAGATAGATAGATAGATAGATAGATAGATAGATAGATAGATAGATAGATAGATAGATAGAGCAAGGATGAAAGGGGTAAGAACATATACATACTTATGTATTTATTCAGGTAAATATTCATGTAAATATGTGTATTTACAAGCTACCAGGCATCCCCTTACCTCTGATGGCTTCGTGGTGCATTTTCCTTTTCCTGAACACTCCAAGTCGTTTGCGTGACTCTCCCCCGGCACACAGGTGCTGACCTTCACCACCAGAGTTAAGCGCAAAGCCACAATAGACTTAGTCACAGAATCATTCACAAAACCTAAAAGAAAATGAGGCAAAAGGAAATCGTCAAGTGTCTCCTCTTTAAAGGCAGTGTGTTGAAAGCTTTACCAGCAGCCTTTCTACAAGACTATGAATTTAGTGTAGGCAGCACTCGAGTCTGGCAAAACAAAATGCAGTGAGGCAAGGGAATAAAGCACATGGCCACCATCCACCGAGACCTCAGGACTTTAGGGCAGGCTGGTCCTCCCAAGCCTCATAAGAAACACCTAAGGCCAAGCAAAATCAGCAGCAGGCACTTGAGCAACCACCTCAGATCCTTTCACTTTGCTCCCGCCCTTGCCCTCTGAGGGCTGCTTTGTCTCTCAATTCCATCCCTGTGCTGGCGTCTTAGAATTCAGTCTCTGCTTTGGAACCCCAGGCTTCTACCAGGGAGCAGCTTACCTGCATTACGCAAGTCCTCCTCCTCCTGGCTACTTTGGAGTCACAAATGCTGGAAATCCTCAAAGGCCCCACCCAGTTATCACCTGCCCTAGTCTCGGTCCCCTTGGAGTGGGCATACAGCATGGGTACACATTCTCTGTTGGGTTTATTGATAATTGATAAGATATTCATCTTACTTGATCACCAGTCTGACTCCACAGTATCAAGTTAAGCTGCACAGTTTTAGCCATCTAATAAAATGGGACTAATCATAGTTGAATATGGATTGCAGTATCATTGACACACCATATTTCTCACTGAATGATCTTTATGTCCTAGAGCAGCTATTCATACATAGTAGGTAGCAATAAATATGGAATAAATTGATAAATAAATATAGCCTCTAACTGGAAAGGAGAAATAAATATTATAAGTATTTTTGCATCAATGATTAAATTATTTTCACTAAGTGAGCATTTTTTTCTAATATGAACATTCATTTGTATCTAATTTTTAATTTTAAAACAAAATATCGAAATTAATGAATATGATTTTAAAAACTTTCCTCAGCTCTGTCAAGAGTAAAAGTCTGAGTAATGATGAGTAATGATGAGTAAAAGCCTCATCATTACAAAGCCACATTCATAGATAGTTTTACAACAAAAGATTTGTAAGACCAAGGGGACTACTAGGAGTCAGTGGGGAAAAGAGAGAGAAAAGAATTTATTCTAGGGCAACTGAAATGAGTTCCATTATCAGGAAAAAGAGTTATGTTTGGATCCCTCACACCTCACACTATACAAAAGTAAATCTAGATGGCTTAAAGAGTTAATGTGAACTAAAAACCTTTAAAGTGGCACTATTCACACTAGCAAAGACTTGGAACCAAACCAAATGTCCATCAATGATAGACTGGATTAAGAAAATGTGGCTCATATACACCATGGAATACTATGCAGCCATAAAAAAGGATGAGTTCATGTCCTTTGCAGGGACATGGATGAAGCTGGAAACCATCATTCTCAGCAAACTATCACAAGATCAGAAAACCAAACAACACATGTTCTCACTTATAGGTGTGAGTTGAACAATGAGGACACATGGACTCAGGGAGGGGAACATCACACACTGGGGCCTGTCGGGGTGGGGGGACTAGGGGAGGGATAGCATTACGAGAAATACCTAATGTAGGTGGTGGGTTGATGGGTGCAGCAAACCACCAGGGCATGTGTATACCTATGTAACAAAACTGCACATTCTGCACATGTAACCCACAACTTAAAGTATAATAAAAAATATATAAAAAACAAACAAACAAAAAAACCTTTAAAACTTCAAGTGGAAAATATAGGGGGCTATTTCATTAATCTAAAGATAGGGGATTTATTAAACAAGGTGCAAAATAATAACCATAAAGAACAATCAATTTAACTTTACCCAATTTTAAATTATATGTACATAGCTACCATAAAAAAAAGACAGTAGACAAGACACAGGCTTGAAAATGAAATTTATAATGCATAAAACCAGCAAATGCTTCGCTGTCAGAATATATGAAGAATTTTTTTGGCAAACTGCTTTTTTCTCAAGGTTATTTATACTTATATAAATATTGAAATCTATGAAGCATTAAGAAACGCTGTTACACATATGTATACATACAGTAAAAGTATACCAAGATGCATGGAAAGAAACACACCAAACTCAGGAAAAGGATGGGGGGAAATAGGGGAAGCCAGGGAGACGGAGCTTCTGACCACCTATATAATATTTTATTTATGTATTAATAATACATAGAGCAAATACCACAAAACACTTATTCAATCTTGTGTACAAAAAAATTATATTCATTTCCATACTTTTATTTTATTTTATTTTTAGAGAGAGTCTCACTCTGTTGCCCAGGCTGGAGTGCAGTGGTACAATCTCAGCTCACTGCAACCTCCGGCTCCCGGGTTCCCATGATCCTCTTGCCTCAGCCTGCCAAGTAGCTGAGATTACAGGCACCTGCCATCACACCTGGATAATTTCTGTATTGAGGCGGGGTGTCACCATGTTGGCCAGACTGGTCTTAAACTCCTGACCTCAAGTGATCTCCCCATCTTGGCCTCCCAAAGTGCTGGGACTGCAAGCATGAGCCACCACATCCAGCCTATAATATTTTATTTCTTTCTTAATAACATAGGCCGGGCGTGGTGGCTCATGCCTGTAATCCCAGGACTTTGGGAGGCAGAAGTTCGTGGATCACGAGGTCAGGAGTTCAAGACCAGCCTGGCCAATATGGTGAAATCCCCATCTCTACTAAAAATACAAAAATTAGCCAGACATATTGGCATGCACCTGTAATCTCAGGTACTCGAGAGGCTGAGGCAGAAGAATCGCTTGAACCCGGGAGGCAGAGGTTGCAGTGAGCCGAGATCGTGCCACTGCACTCCAGCCTGGGTGACAGAGTGAGACTCTGTCTCAAAATAATAATAATAATAATGATAATAATAATAATAAAGAGAGCAAATTTTGCAAAATATTTATTAAATCTTGTGTACAATGAAATCTTATACTCATTTCCATCGTTCTATGCTTTTTTTTTTTTGAGACAAAGTCTCACTCTATGGCCCAGACTGGAGTGCAGCGGCATAATCTTGGTTCACTGCAACCTCTGCCTCCAAGGTTCAAGCAATCCTCGTGCCCCAGCCTCCCAAGTAGCTGGGATTACATATACGTGCCACCACACCCGGCTAATTTTTGTAGTTTTAGTAGAGACGGGGTTTCACCATGTTGGCCAGGCTGTTCTTGAACTCCTGGCCTCAAGTGATCCTCCTGCCTCGGCCTCCCAAAGTGCTGGGATTACAGGCATGAGCCACCATGCCCAGCCAATTTTATGCATATTTTAAATATTGTGTAAACAAATTTTTTATTTCGATTATCATAGTTCAGGCATCACAACTTCAAACAGGCTTTGACAGGTTAGGAAAATATTAGTATCCTGAAATCTAAAATACATAGTCCCAAAATGACTTTGTGGTCACCTTCTCTAGACGTTTCCTCACCATTTGTTCTTATACGTACGTTGCATTGGCCGGGCGCAGTGGCTCATGCCTGTATCTCTCAGCACTTTGGGAAGCCAAGGCAGGCGGATCATGAGGTCAGGAGATTGAGACCATCCTGGCCAACATGGAGAAACCCTGTCTCTAATGAAATACAAAAAAATTAGCCAGGCATGGTGGTGCGTGACTGTAGTCCCAGCTACTCAGGAGGCTGAGGCAGGGGAATCTCTTGAACCTGGGAGGCGGAGGTTGCAGTGAGCCGAGGTTGTGCCACTGCACTCCAGCCTGGCAACAGAGTGAGACTCTGTCTCAAAAAATAAGTAAATAAATAAGTATACTGCATTACAAAGTAATAATTAACTGGATAGAAACAGAGCCCACATTGGTTCACCTTGCTTGCATGGTACCTAGCATCACCTCATTAACTGATGGTCACTTGAGAACATGCTGCTTCTATTGACAACAAATTAGCAAAACTTCCCAAATATTTTCAATGTTCTCAATGTTGAAGTCCTTGCATACTAAGGTGTTGCACACTCCTAAAGCCTGTTTTCACAGGTTTACTCAAAGTATTGCTTGACACAGGTTCACTTTTCATACTTTTAAAGAGAAGGATATTTTGAGAAATTTGGCTTAAAAAGTCAGGACAGACTTCCTACATTGTTTCCTTTCTCACACTTCTTTTAAAGGTTTTCATAAATGTAAGACTTCTCTCATGGCCTCTCAGCTATTTCTGTTTGTCTTTTCTGTTTGTTTATTATCTTTGGGAAAAGATATAAAAATGATATCACAAATATCTACGATGACTAAAAACCCTTCTGAAAACAGATTCAGCCTCTAAAAATATTAATAGGAAGTGCCCACGTTAAGTAAGTATATATAGGCAGGGCACAGTGGCTCACACCTGTAATCTCAGCACTTTGGGAGGCAGAGGCAGGTGGATCACCTGAGGTCAGGAGTTCAAGACCAGCCTGGCCGACACAGTGAAACCCCATCCCTACTAAAAATATAAAAATTAGCCAGGTGTGACGGTGAGCACCTGTAATCCCAGTTACGTGGGAGGCTGATGCAGGAGAATCACTTGAACCCAGGAGGCAGAGGTTGCAGTGAGCCAAAATCATGCCACTGCACTCCAGCCTGGGCAACAAGAGTGAAACCCCGTTTAAAAAAAACATAAACAAGGAAGGGCGCGGTGGCTCATGCCTGTAATCCCAGCACCTTGGGAGGCAGAGGCAGGCGGATCACGAGGTCAGGAGTTCAAGACTAGCCTGGCCAACACAGTGAAACCCCGTCTCTACTAAAAGTACAAAAAATTACTGGGCATGGTGGCGGGTGCCTATAATCCCAGCTACTCGGGAGGCTGAGGCAGGAGAATCACTTGAACCCAGGAGGCAGAGGTTGCAGTGAACGGAGATTGCACCACTGCACTCCAGCTGGGTGACAGAGTGAGACTCCATCTCAAAAAATAAATAAATAAATCAAATAAATAAATAAATAAAATAATAAGTATGTATATACAAATATATGTAGTGTGTGTGCATTTTATGAACACACTCTCCTCCCGTAGTCCAGGCCTAGCTTTTTGAAGCTCCAAAGCCACACAAAACAGTATAGGCAGATGATGGTATGGATCCCAATTTAAGAGAACCTCACCTGTATTAGTCAGAACATGTAATATAGAAGTGTGTGGAATACATACACATAATTTAAAGTACAGTCATACAATGAAGATTACTGAGAAGAATGGATCTTAAAAAATCTTAAACCAAACAACTACCTTTCAGAAGGCTGTGAAGAGCCTCTACCTTCTAGGGTAAAAGCAGGACTGTCTATGGGACAGGCAATGCATGCTTGAGGGACCACTCTGGGAGCCCAGTGAACCTCGCAGACATGATTCAGGGAAATGCAGATGGTCCCTGAGGCAGTCCTGAAGTCCTGAAGGATGGAATTAACCTACAGGCAGGTGTTTGAGGCTGAGATGGTAAATGTTTGGCCCAATAATATTAAATCTGTAGAACCATTTGCTTCCTCTGAAAGAAACCTGGAGGGTGCTGCTACGGTTTGGCTGTGTCCCCACCCAAATTTCATTGTGAATTGTTGTTCCCATAAGCCCCAAGTGTGGTGGGAGGGATGCAGTGAGAGGTAATTTAATCATGGAAGTGGTTACCCTTATGTTGTTCTCCTGATAGTGAGCGAGTTCTCATGAGACCTGATGGTTTTATAAGGGGCTTTTCCCCCTTTTTCTCAGCACTTCTACGTGCTGCTACCATGTGAAGAAGGACACGTTTGCTTCCCTTCCACTAGGATTGTAAGTTTCCTGAGGGCTCCCAATCCCTGTGGAACTGTGAGTCAGTTAAATCTCTTTCCTTTACAAATTACCCAGTCTTGGGTATGTCTTTGCAGCGGTGTGAAAACTGACTAATACAGGTGAGGTTCTCTAAAATTGGGATCCATACCATCATCTGCCTATACTGTTTTGTGTGGCTTTGGAGCTTCAAAAAGCTAGGCCTGGACTACAGGAGGAGAGGAGCAAGACCCCATCTTCTCCTTCATCTGGCCAGAGGACTATAAAAAGCTATTGTCCCGGGCTTGTGACAAGGCCACCTGGATGAAATCAATTGCTGTGGCCATGTGCTTTGGAAATGCACCAATGCATGAAGAACCACCAGGGTTACATGGCCTCTCAGCTCATCCACGCCATCGCATGCTAGAGGTGAGGGAGAGTAGATACCCACCATCTACCATGCTAAACGGGGGCCATCCTAGGGCAAAAAATAAAGCAAGCTTTGAATTGAGGAGCAAAAGGAATCTGTACCCTCTGAATGGGATTCTGATGTGCAATGATTCCTGGAGATCCCTTTAGTGCCAGGAGGTTGGCACAAATCTGATGAGGTCCTCTAGCTCTCAGAACTGCTTCCAGTAGCTGTGGTCAATTGATCTCTGGGTTGTACTTGTGTATTTCCTGGGCATTCAGTCAAGTCTTGCTAAAGCTAAGCCAGTTCCCCACAATCTATGCAGAATTAGGAGAGAAGTGTCTCCTTTTCAAAGTCAGGAAATCAGAGGCACTCATACATAGAGAGAAGGAAGCCCTGCAAAGATGTCATCTCATGAGTGTTAGGCAGAGGAACACAGGGGAGCAGTGGGGACAAGACAAAGGACAGGGATAAGACCCAAAATGGAACAAACCAATTGGTGAAGGGAACCCATCAAGGAAAAACCCGAGTAACCGTGCCGAGTGAGGACCTCACATGTCCGGCCTGCCCATGTTGGCTGCCATGCCAGTGCAGGTGGGTTACTAAGTCCTAAGTCCTAGGTCCTCCAGGCAAACACCTCGTGAAAAGCCGCAGGTTCCTCCATACTTCAAACTCTAGTGTGTATGTCAGTTTCTCCTGTGGACCCTGTACTGGTTGAGAAAATAGAAAACTGCCAACAATAACAATTCTATTCATAATTGTCTAGGGTTTGTCTCAGGCCTGTGGGACCCCTCAAATCCCACCACTGAGGCTTTGGGAAACAAGATTTACCCTGATTCTCCTTGGGACAGAGGAAGACACGGCTATGACTTTAGCCAGCCCAGAATGTAAATGAACAACGTATAATCAACACCTCAATTATCTAGGAGAAACATTCCTGCATTACTCATAAAAGGTGCTAAGACAATGTGCTGGAAATGTGTTAAGTAGGAAAAATAACCCAAGTATGCTGACCATAGAATTTATCTTCAAAACTAAGATGACTTTCAAAATACAACTTTTTATAATTACGCCTGGACACAGGCATAAAGTGAGACTCTCCCAGGCAATGGGACAATATAGTCACCCTGCACTTAATGTCCCAGGGAGCATCTGGAGACAGAATATCTGCAAAGTCCTACATGAATGCCAGGAATGTTTTTAACAGGCAGAAGATGGATTCAAAAAAGCAGTATGAAGTTCAGTTCAGCCAGGCATGGTGGCTCACACCTGTAGTCCCAGCACTTTGGGATGCTGAGACTGGAGGATCACTTGAGCTTAGGAGTTCAAGACCAGCCTGGACAACATAGTGAAACCTCATCCCTACAAAAAAATTTTACAATGGCCAGGCATGATGGCTCACACCTATAATCCTAGCACTTTGGGAGTCCAAGGTGGGCAGATCACTTAAGGGCAGGAGTTCGAGACCAACATGGTGAAACCCCATCTCTACTAAAAATACAAAAATTAGCAGGGCATCATGGCATGTGCCTGTAATTCCAGCTACTTGGGAGGCAGAGGCAAAAGAATTGCTTGAACCCAGGAGGTGACTGCAGTAAGCTGAGATCATGCCACTTCATTCCAGCCTGGGTGACAGAGTAAGGCTCTGTCTCAAAAAAATAAATAAATAAATAATAAAAATTAGTTGGGCATGGTAGCACACACACCTATAGCACCAGCTACTCAGGAGGATCACTTGAGCACAGGAAGTGGAGACTGCAGTGAGCTTTGATTATGCCACTGCACTCCAGCCTAGGTGACAGAGTGAGACCCTGAAAGGAAAAGAAAAGAGAGGAGAGGAGAGTAGAGGGGAGGGGAGGGGAGGGGAGGGGAGGGGAGGGGAGGGGAGGGGAGGAGAAGGAAAGGAAAGGAAAGGAAAGGAAAGGAAAGGAAAGGAAAGGAAAGGAAAGGAAAGGAAAGGAAAGGAAGGGAAAGGAAAGGAAACGAAAGGAAAGGAAAGGAAAGGAAGAAAGGAAGGAAAGAGAGAAAGGGAAGGAAGGAAATTCATGGGCAGCAAGGTCATGATAGGAGATTAATAAAAGTCCGAGTGAGTGGAGACATTCCTCAACTTCAAGTAGGGCATTAGGAGAGAAATGTCTCTTGGTGTCTCAGTAAAGACAGGCACCACAGGTCTGATGCAGAGTGGTATTTTATGTCCAAAGAGAACTAGTTGCTTTCCTCCTAAGATTTCTTACTGAAAAGTTTATTTAAATTGGCTTTGGGAAGTAAGGAAATTAACGATTTAGGCAAAAGTGCCTCTTCTGTGGTGCTTTCTACTTCTTCGTTTATGGCCCTGAACCATGTAGACACCTTACACCTCTCCCAGCCGCCTTTACACATCTTGCTCACCCCAACTCTGTAAACATTTCCACAATGCCCCCTTTGTCTGGAATACTCCTCCTTCTTCCAGTCTTACAGCCATTGAGATCCAGCTCAGAGCCCACCTTATTCATGAGCTTCTCCTCCATATTCTAGCCCACTCTGAGCTCTACCATGTCCATCTGTGCTCAGGCATAAAACATCATGTACCTGTTCCTGATCATTTTGTATCTTGGGTGGCTTCTTATGCCACCTTTACTGAAGCTTCCTTGATGGCAAGGGACAAGTCTTAGAGAAGTGGTGAGTAGGGAGTCAAGATACAGGTACATTAATAGCCAAAGCAGCAAAGACAAATCCCAAATAGGAGTTCTTAGAATGTCTTATCATCCAATATGTCCACTTTGAAGAGTAGCAATCATTTGGATGTACAAATTCCCGTTTACTAAAAAAAAATTGCTTACCAACTGGTGATTACCTTTGATAGAGAAATGGAGCCTGCTAGAATGTTGGGATGCTACCAGTTCTTATTCCAAGTAACACTTTTACACATAAAATAATAAAGATAAAATCAGACATCAGTTATTATAAAAGTATTTTTCATACCTTTGCTTCATTCTCTAGTTTCACATTAAATTATTTATTAAGATCTATATCATCTCTGTCTACTCACTAAGCATTTAGATCACATAATGGTCTAAAATGTTACAGGCAAGGCTTTCTTCCAATGATTAGTTTTAAAGTCCTATTTAACTATTATACTTATCCAGCAATAATGCAAATGAATGTGTAGCTAAAAATATACAAGGTATAGTTTTCTAGATAATTTGCTTCCATTTCCTTGATGAACACTTACTGAACTCACAACCACCAGCAAGACACCACTGTAAATTCTAAGGTTACAAAGATAAGTCACTCTTGGTTTCTGCCACTCCAAACTTTCAGGCAAAAGTAGCAGTTCTTAACTAGTGCTGAAACTAGTAGCTTCAAAAGTTTGCAGGAGCTTTTTCAAAGTCTGTATATCCAGGCTCCAAAATAAGTGATTCAGAATCCATAGTCTTGGATGGGTCCCTGGCAGGCATGTTTTTGTGAAAAATGCTCTAAGTAATTCTGATGTGTGCTTCCAGTTAAGAACCACTGGTCTGGTACAAAAACTAATCTAAGTCACATGAGTGATGCGTATTATTATTAAAGTAAAAATCACCTTGAATTAAAGGCAACCTTATGCACATCTAAAATTAGAATATTTTACTCATCTGTTTTTGAAATCTAGGTGATGAGATGATATTTAGACAAAATTGATATTCACAAGTTCATCATAAGTCTCTGAAGTTCTTAGAGACAACTCTGAAAACAGTTTCTATATTAGCTTTATTTGCTTATTAAGCCTGTATTTTGGTCCTAAAATCTGTTAATAGATGATTACAGAAATCAGTCTTTGCAAAAGTGTGTCACATATTACCACGTAACTCCTAATTATTTTAACCAATCCCCTAAAGTGGATCAACAGGACAAGCATGCTATTTGCAGCAATGTGCTGTTCACACAATAAGAACAGTGGCTGGGGGCTCCTTCCAGGTAAAAGTGTAATTTCAGTTAGTTGTTTGTATCTCCCTTTGATCACATCTAGGGGGAAATGCCTGTATTTCCTCATAATGAAAAGCAATACTGTCTGGTTTAACTTTCATCAAACTGCAGCTGGGTCAGAAGCAAAGTAGCCCTCAGGAAATCCCACATGCCAAGAGCAGGAACTGTGCCCCTTACAAAGGGGCAGCAGGAAGAATCTGAAATGAAATAGAATTCATTCAAAAGAAGGAAGTTCTTTGGGGCTTTATAAAAGAGTGATCATTTGAGAGCTGTTGAAAAGCCAGTGTGAATTCTTTGACACACCACTCAAACTGATAGACACTTCCAACACACTTTATAAGAAATGCAGAGCACATGCTCACTTTTTCTCTTCCTTAATGGTAGGAAGTCAATGTACATAGCATAGTTGCTGCTGCATAGAGGTCTGTATAGAAAGGCTTGTCTTCATACTCAGAATTCTAAGATCCACAGGCCAACTGATCAGAGACAAAACCTGGTAAAGTAGCAGTGAGAATGACAGTCTGGATGCATTTACGAAGCTGTTTGAGAATAAGGAATGGGCTTTTGTCAACACCTGCATTCCCATGGTCTTTTTAGGCTGAAGAACTGGTGCCACATAGGAGGCAATGAAGGTGTCCCAATAAAGCCTGCTGTGAATTACAAGCAAGAAAGAGAAATAGAAATAAGAGATTTACAAAAGAAAGAAGAAAAGACAGAAAAAGAGAGAGTAAAAGAGGAAGAAAGACTAAGCAGGGTGATGGGAAAAGAAAACCAAACCATTAGATAGATACTGAGGGAGACAAAAGGAAAAAAAAAGGAAATTAATACAGAGAAACAAAGTCGAAATGGAGGAAAGAAAATGAAGGCTTATTTTGGAAGACAGTGTGGCAATTCCTCGAAGACCTAAAGACAGGAATACCATTTGATTCAGCAATCCATTGCTGGGTATATACCCAAAGAAATATAAATTATTCTATTATAAAGACACCTGCATGTGTACATTCATTGCAGCACTATTCACAATAGCAAAGACATGGAATCAGCCTAAACGCCCATCAATGATAAACTGGATAAAGAAAATGTGGTACATATACACCATGGAATACTATATGCAGCCATAAAAAAAGAATGAGATCATGTCCTTTGCAGGGACATGGATGGAGCTGGGGGCCATTATCCTTAGCAAACTAACACAAGAACAGAAAATCAAACATTGCATGTTCTCACTTATAAGTGGGAGCAAAATGATGGGAACACATGGACACATAGAGGGGAACAACACACACTGGCGCCTTTTGGAGGGTGGAGGGTAGGAAGAGAGAAAGGATCAGGAAAAATAACTAATGAGTACAAGGCTTCATACCTGGGTGATAAAATAATCTGTACAATAGACCCCTATGACCCAAGTTTATCTATGCAACAAACATGCACTTGTACCCCTGAACTTCAAATATAAGTTTTAAAAAAGAGAAAATAAAGGTTCTCTGTCAAAAATTTCAAGGGTTCTTATACCTTTTGTTATAAAAAGGCATTCTATCATCATCTGATTTTTATAACCTTATATTCCTCACTGCAACCCACAAAAAAAGTAAAATTAGAGTTATTTCAAAGTTTCCACAAATAAACATTTGCTTAAATCATAACCGTATACAGTCTAAGTCTGTGATTCCAATTACGAGGCTGAAATACAGAAGCACCCTAAATGGACAGATCATGAGTCCATGTAAGGACTGGGCTGCAGGATGGGGTGGGAGGGAGAGCAGTGTAGGATGGAGGGAGAGCTGAGTCCATTCATTCAACATTCAGCAGATGTTTGCCGAGGTCTAGGTAGGAGGTAGCATTTAGGTTGAGCCCTGAAGGTGAAAATGAGCCAGGAAGAAAAGCTGGGGAGGTCAGTGTGTCAGATAGAGCTCCAGTCACCAGTGTCTTAGCTGAGACAGAAAAGCAGGAGAAGCCAGATCACAACCGGTCTCATGAACCTTAGTAAAGACGTGGATTCCTTGCCAAGCACCATGGGCATCCATTGAAGAGTTTTAAGCAGGGGAATAACACACGATTGGTGCATTTTCAAAGACCACAACTCAAAGAACAAACAAGATTTTCATATAGATTGGATGTGAGGTATGAGAGAAGGGAAGAAATTACACATAGATAGTTTAAGCAACTTTGTGGGGGTGTGGTGGTAAGCAAGTGTATCAAGATTTCCATCGTTAGCATACTAAATTTGGGATGCTGATGAGACCCCCAAAGGGAGCAATCAAGTTGGTGGGTGGACGTAGAACATGGGTAGTTAGAAACATTACGGCTGAAGATTTCAGTTTCGGACTCATCTGAATATGGATAGTATTAAAACCACTGGGACAGGGAAAGTGTACTTAGGGAGAGAATAGAGGGTGACAAGGCCCAGAACCAAGCTCTACAGCCCGACAGTCATGATATAAACAGTTTGACACAGATATCAGACCATCATCATACTAGAAAAATCAACTAAAACATAAATATCTTCATTATTTTCCCAAAGCAGAGTTATAAGGAAAGATAAGATCTCTGTGACCTGAAGAACATAAACAGCTTCAGGAGGTCAGACCTTTGGCAACGTTAGCATGGAAGAGGGAGACTTTGGTCTACCAGAAAAAAGAAAGTCTCAAGGACTCTACACAGCTCAACTCAACATTTAGATGCTGGAGAAAAAAAGACAGAAGAAAGGGAAGGAAGGAGGGAGGAGGAAAAATGACAGTGCTGGACTTGAGAGGCTCACTTCTATTTGCTACATCACTGGGAGATTTCCCTAATGAGTTTAAAACTGTAATGAAGGGGAACTTTCTCCAAAGATTATCCAGGGATCTGTTAACACCCTCGAGTAACTGGTTATGATGACAAATAAAAGTTGGGTTTCCTTCTCTCTCCTTCCACTTCCACTCCCCTCCTTTCCTACTCTCCTAACACACAAATAAATGCACTTACTCTGCTCTTGCCCACAACTCCAAGCTGTGCTCATTAGGATGGCAATGAAATGTTCTGCCATCATTATGGCCCTTTTAAAACCAAAACTTTGCCAGGCTCACCTCCCTTGGTGCAAATGCAAAGCTGAGGACAACCAAAAGGGGCTCCAGTCATTATCTCTGGAATGGAGTGGTCAAGCATCAGTGGAAGCACAAAATGCTGGGCTTCAGGCCATTAACTGTTTTACTGCTTGTCTCCCTTAATATCAACACTAAAGAGTCTTAAATGGACTTTGTAGTTAACACCTCACTGGGATTAATAGCAAATGGGATTTGCTTTTCTCACTTCAGTCATTTGGCTAAAGACCATTTTATTTCCTGTTAAAGGGAAAGCATAAGTGGAAAATAGAAATTCTGACCATAAATATTTGAGCAGTAGGTGTTGGAAACATACTGTGCCAAGTTTTCCTATTAAGACTCCACAAGTCATTTGGCACAAACCAATAACCTATAAAAATGGTTCACAGTCCACAAAGTCCCATGGCTGGCACCAGATAGGCATGAAAGGTTTGCAATATCACAGATTCCATCCCTAGATGGAGACCCAGGGATTTTGCATTAACTCGGGGGTGAGGAAGACAAACACCCGCAATCCCGCATCTCACCCCTCAGAGGCAGGGGTGAAACAGCACACCTGTGCCAACTCTTTCGGAAGGTGGGATAAGGTTAGTGCAAAGCTAATAAGCCGGTCAGGATCCCCCTGGATTTGTGACTCAATACTTGTGGGCTGGGAAACAAAACCGGAGAAATAAATCATCTCTTGACAATGTCAGGCCAGGTGCAAAAATTGCTTGATGCTGAGAGCAAACTTGAGCCAGGACCCAGTCCAGGGTGGCAATGATTACACGAGGCTTACTAACATACCTCAGCTGTGTGGACACAGCTGTCCTTCCATTACACCTAAGCAGAACGCAGTCCAAACCAGGAGGTAAAGGGGTGGGTGGGGGGGCATTAAATAAGCATTTAAAAAGGTGTCACCACACCCATGGACTATCACAATTATGCCTCCATCACTGAAGAATGTCACTTGCCTGGTCACACCAACTATCCCAGGATTTCATGTAGAGTCTTTTCACCTTTTGTAAAAAGGCTTGTAAAAATTTCCATCTAAAGGTTACTTGTGGTTTGCTTGCTTGCTTGTAAGGCAAGTTTAGATGCTGAAAAGAGCAAATTGCTTTTTGGAAAATTCACCCATACAGAATCTCTCATTTTCTCTGGGTTCCTAAGTAAGGTATGGCCAAAAGATGCTTTCCAAATTAGAAGACACAACAGTACATCCCAGAAATGGTCCAAATATTTTTATCTTTGTCACTTAGGTAAACCATCAGGCAGATTATACCTAGCCAAATGACTATGAAAATTACATATTAAGTAATATCATTTGCTCTAGGGAAAAATATTGTAAAGATAATGTGATGATATCCTAGCAAACATACAATCAACCTGCTATCACCTGAAGATAGATTGACTTATTCTCAACAAACCTTACTGTCAAATATAGCAATCCTTAACAACTACCTTCCTACTTTGTAAACATCTCAGGTACACTCTCTGTCTATTCATCCTGCAGAGAAAACTCAAAAATTTATTTAATATCAAAATACAGGCTTAAAGAATGAACAAAAAAAATTATATTGAGAGTCCTTCCTAGACTATTCTACACTTTTCCAAAAGAAATTTCTATTCCCACAGTAAAGTGTTATTAGCCACAGTGCTATATTTCTGTTTAATATTTTTTCAAGATTCACCCTACCACACTCTTCTCTCCATTAATATTAGACTAAGTTATGTGTCCTAAGTCAAATCATTTGTCCTAGTTGAGTATTTGAACTGTGGGAATAACTGCTAACTGCCCACTGATATCTATTCTCCTCACATGCCTATAATAATGGAATGTGGATTTTTTGCTGTGAACTGGGCCACCCAGCTAGAGTATGTTTCTCCTCTGTGACCAGTGAGACAAAGTACAGCAATACCGTATTGTACATTTACAAGGACCGAGCACGCGCCCTTCCTATTGGCTAAAATACCAACGTGATTGTGACAGCTTGGACAGCCAGTTTGCATCCAGAGATGGAACCTGTGTGTTGAGAGCACACAAGTGTACTCTATCGGTCCTAGACCAACTATCTCTTGATGGTAACAGTGGGGAGAAATTAACCTGTACCTTGTTTAAGCCACTGTATTTGAGGTCTCTCTATTACAACAGCTTATCCTGTTCCCTAAACAATGCAGGCCTGGAAATAAATCACACAAAACACCTCCTGGACCACATCCCACCACCTCTGCCACCTGGCCCAGAAAGAATCAGCATTTAGCTACTACTTAGAGTCATAAGCACAAAATACTAACTCCATCACATCCCCTTCTCCGTCTTCTTCCTTTGTAGTGACAAAGCTGAGTAGTCATTAAGGTGGCTCACTTTATATTGAATAGGAAGGAGTGGGAACATCAACTTAGCAAAAGTATCTAACGTCATTCCTCTGATTAAATAGGGATATATGAAATATGCATATAAACATGTATATTCTATAATTTTATTTTTAACACTTTATGTATTCTGTATAGAGAATGTTTCACATTACAGAAGTGGTAATTGCCCATAATATCCATTCATTAATTCCAAATGAATGCTTCCTGATTAGTGGCTTTACTATGAACATTTAAATGAGATACCAGGATCCTGTGCTGACACAAGGGTAATGGAAAGATTACACCAGGCTCTGCCACCGGATGGCCTGAGTTCTCACCAGCTCTGTGACTTTGAGAGAGTTAGTTATACCCTTCATGTCCTGGATTCCTTCTTTCTAAAATGAAAATAATAGCACTATCTATTTCCTGGGGTGGTTGTTATGATTAAAGGTCTTAATATCAGAATAGTTTTTAGGAAAGTGCAAGCATTATGTAAGGACACTAGAAATCATCATCAACATCATCATCATCCTTATCCCATCACCATCATCATCAACATCATCACCCCACCACCATCATCATCATCCTCCTCACCCCATCAGTATCATCATCATTACCCCACCACCATCATCATCATCACCCCATCACCATCAACATCATCACCCCATCACCATCATCATCATCCTCCTCACCCCATCACCATCATCATCATCCTCCTCACCCCATCACCATCATCATCATCCTCCTCACCCCATCACCATCATCATCAACATCATCACCCCACCACCATCATGATCATCCTCCTCACCCCATCACCATCATCATCAACATCATTACCCCATCACCATCATCATCATCACCCCGTCACCATCATCATCATCACCCCATCACCATCATCATCAACATCATCACCCCATCACCATCATCATCATCACCCCGTCACCATCATCATCATCACCCCATCACCATCATCATCATCATCCTCACCCCATCACCATCATCATCAACATCATTACCCCATCACCATCATCATCATCACCCCGTCACCATCATCATCATCACCCCGTCACCATCATCATCATCATCCTCACCCCATCACCATCATCATCAACATCATTACCCCATCACCATCATCATCATCACCCCGTCACCATCATCATCACCACCCCATCACCATCATCATCATCATCCTCACCCCATCACCATCATCATCAACATCCTCACCCCATCACCATCATCATCATCCTCACCCCATCACCATCATCATCATCATCCTCACCCCATCACCATCATCATCATCATCCTCACCCCATCACCATCATCATCATCATCCTCACCCCATCACCATCATCATCATCATCCTCACCCCATCACCATCATCATCATCCTCCTCACCCCATCACCATCATCATCATCATCCTCACCCTATCACCATCATCATCAACATCATCACCCTATCACCATCATCATCATCATCATCACCAGCAACATAAGCAACCAACATGTATTTAAAATGGAGTCCTGGCTTATTGTGTTTGGGTGGCTGTAATGAATGACCATAAACTGATGGTTTTAAAACAAAGGAAATTTATTGCTCACAGATCTAGAGGCTGGGAAGTATAAGTAGATTGAGTGTCCACTGAGGGCCCGTTCCTGGCTCACAGATGGTCATCTTCTCACTGTATCCTCACATGGCAGGAGAAGTGAGGAAGCTCTCTGGGGTCTCTTTCATAAGGACACTAATCCTATTAATGAGGGCTCTGCCCCTGTGACCTCATCACCTCTCAAAAGCCCCAGCTGCAAACACTCCTCATATTGGGTGTTAGGATTTCAACATATGAATTTGGGGAGGACATAAACACTCAATCTATGGCAGGTCCTAAGTGGAACTTAGAATTGTTATAAGTCTGAGGAAGAGGCTCTGGAAAAGTTTGTTCCCTGAGAAAACAGCAATGCCAGGATGAAAGCATGGAGGTCATTCCGAGAATCCTCTAAGGCCTTCTCAAGTCAAACCTATGAAATGGAATTTGTTTAAATGATTGCTACTCTTTAAAAATTATTGCTAGAATTTTTAAATAATGTCCAAATAAAAGTATACCATACATTCAAATGCAAGTAAATGACTTTTACTATCTGCCATTTTGAATAATTCATGCCCCATCTCTCCATTAAAAAGCCTAGGCTCTAGGCATTACTTAAAGTTGTAAAAAATATGTGAATAAACAAGATATGGCTACAATTCATAGGATTTGAAAGACTTTTTTAAAAAAGTATAACCAGAAACTAATACAAGACAGATTGGTTGGCATAATGGTATAAAAATATTCAAATTATAAAATCCTTTTTTGAAGCAAAATTTACAAATAGAGCTGTCAAATCTCCCCAAGCGCCTATTTCTCATATTAAGTAAACTCCAATTAGCAAAAATATTTTCTTATTGCTTGTAAGAACCACATCATAATAGGACACCTTTTTAAAATGCCAGTTTCTGAATACCCATTGGTAGGACATGAAAATTAATTTGTACTTTCCTTTGAAATTTTGTTGGCTTGCACAGAATATACAATTAAAATTCTTTATTTAATCTCTTTTTCAATGTCTATTTGATCACCTTTTCATAATCAGTTCAAATTGTATCACTTTATCCCCCACTAGTACAGTTTCAACTTATCAAATACTAGTAAATCAATTTTAAATTACTGTAGCACTCATATCCAATCACCCACCACATCTGGTCATTAATACTCAATGAATGCCTCCTGATTAATGGCATTACTATGAATGCCGAAATAATAATAACTTCTCTGTGTTGATGTGAGGGGCAATGGGAGATTCTAAACATAGCTAATTGGGCTGCAGATGACTTCATAAACGTTATGGAGTCCGGGAATCAGGTCTTCAGATGAGCTAACGTGAAAAGCTGTTGATTGACATGTTTACCTGCCTGGCTATTGCAAGCATTGTGAAAATGATCTTTCAATTGTCTTTGTTCTAATACAGCTCTTTACTCCACATTGATTTAAAATCCCAAGTTGAAGTGGTCAAAGTCATATGAAAGAAATTACCTGAATTTTCAAGTGTTCAATGAGATTTCTAACTTGGGTTGCATTTGCTTCTTAAATTATGCATAACAACTTTATTTTTCAGTGCATGTATTTATTGCACTAAAAATAGAACTAGCCAATGTATTGCAATGAAGCCCCAATGGTGCACCATGATTTGAGAGAAGAAAAACTGTAGATGTATGGGAAGGTTGACTCTGACTCAGCCTGGGTTATTTCTAGTTCATATTAGCATTTGCATCACGGGTGCTGTCATACCCTCAGCCTCAGGCCTCAAGAAGCTCTCAGGCAGTCTTCCTTATTTTTCCACTTGCTGGAGATCCAGAAAGGTCTTCAGCACCCAGCCTCTCTCCCATCAGGCTCACAAATACCTAGAATCTGCAGTGATTCATAATTGCCTAAAGAGTTTATTTAATCAATTGTAACTTAGGCTCCAAGACACCTGTGGGTTTACCTGCTCCCCCAGATGCCTGTTGGCCAGGTATGGAAGCTATTGACTTAGGGATGACTTCTTTTTCTGCAAAATTAAAATGCATATATTTTCACAGGGATCCTACACCAGGATAAATGTGTTTTTCAACCTTCCCTTCAATGCCTCCTCATTGTCACTAGGATCGTATCATGGCCTCCACAGCCCAACATGTCTGACCCAGGCTACCTCTTCACTACATCTCCACCACCTTCCTCCTTACTCTCCAAGCTCCAGCCTCATGCTTTGTTGCAGTTCCTCTAATATTATGCACTCCCTCCAACAACAGGGCTTCTGCAAAAGCAGTTCCAACCTTCTGCCTACAAAGGGTTTTCCCCATTGCCTAGTTAATATCTCAGCCTAATAGTCCTTCTCCAAGGTAGTAAACCCTCCTCCACAAGGTTATGTTATACTTTTTTTTATCAACTACAGTCATAGCACAGTGTGCTGATCACAGTTGTAATTTTCTATTTATTCTGCACCCTACTAAAACCTATGATTCATGAGAGCAGAGACTTTTGTCTGATTTGTTCATTGCTCTATCACCAGCTCCAAGCAGGTGCCTAGGGTGCAGTAGGCACTCAGAAAACATTTTGAAAGGGAAGGAGGAATATGTGAACACACAAATACAAGAGTGTAAGTGAGCTGACTGTGGTGATGGCAAATACAAGAGAGACAAAGTGGCAGAGAGAAACAAGAAACCCAGAAAAGAAAGATGGTAGTGATGAGAACCAACTGGCTAATGGCTTCAGTGCAGGCAGACACCAAAAACAGCTCTGACCATGGAGCAAAGTAACTTCAACCTTAACCAGGATTACATATACTGAGCACAGAGCCCCAAGCCAATTTAGGTAGAAGGCCTCATTCTAAACCGTGTCTTGCTGCAGACCATGAACAATGCCACCGATCCTGCTTTGAGGGTTTACCAAGAAATAATGAATTACTGATTGTCCCTGTTCCCAATCAGCTCTCTCCTGAAATTAAATTCTGTAATTGAATGTGACTATCAGCTCAGTAGGCTGAAAAGAGTCTCCCTTATCTGTCCAGAACAGATTTTATTTATGCTTCAGTCTCTACAAGTCTTGCACCACTATCTGATCATCAATTCTTTCTGTAATAGTCAATGCAGCAAATTAAAAATTCAATCCCTCTCCCTTACAGTCTTTACTGTCCAAAATCCCAATCTGAGTGTGAACAGACTGCCTTCACTATTAGAATATCTAACAGGGATCACAGCATAAAAGACGGATGTCTGAAAACAAAACTAAACAAAAATGAACCTTTGTTCCTGTTCCAAAGAAAGAAAAAATCATCAAGCATATCAAGTAGATCTCATGCTTTTCTAGTTTCCATTTCTTTTTTGGTTTTTAAGCAGTGTTCCAAGAGGCCCCCTGCTTTCATTTTATTTATTTTTTATTGTTTTAATTTTTTTAGAGATGATGTCTCACTATGTTGCCCAAGCTGGACTTGAACTCCTGGGCCTAAGCAATCTTCCCACCTCAACCTCCTCAGTAGCTGGCACTACTGGTGCGTGCCATTGTGCCCAGCTTCTAGTTTCCATTTCTACTGTCATTTGTAGGCCCCTGTCTTGGTAAGGGCTGCCTGCAGCATAGGAGAGAGACCTGACTCCGCAGTAGGAAATGCAGGCTTTGGATTCAGGCTTATTTGTAGGAGTCAATCACACTTTAATATTCTAAAGGAAATGATTTATAAAATACAAGTATTGCACTAATAGAAAATAATTTTTATTTTGCAATTGCTTTATAGTCATGGCTATTAACTATTTATGCCATACACTCATTATTATAATTATAGCATTATTTCTAATTCTAAATGTTTCTTTGCAAACCATTTGTTTCTTTTACGCATCCCTACTGACCTACACACTCACTTTTGAATGCTCCAAGCTATGCGTTTCCTTTTTTTTTTTAAATTTTATTATCTGTAGAGATGAGGTCTCTCTATGTTGCCCAGGCTGGCCTTAAACTCCTATGCTCAGGCAATGCTCCCACTTCAACCTCCCAAAGTGCTTGGATTACAGGCATGAGCCACCACACCTGGCCCCAAGCCAATAGATCATTCTTGTATAATGATCTATTATACCTACCAAATCTTGTAAATGATCTGTGTGCATATACATGTCTGTGCATCTCTGTATGTGTGTGCCTATGGATGGATGCGTATCTATGTGTGTGCATATACATGAATGTGCATCTCCGTATGAGTGTGCCTAGGGATGGATGCGTATCTATGTGTGTGCACATACATGAATGTGCATCTCCGTATGTGTGTGCCTATGGATGGATGCGTATCTATGTGTGTGCATATACATGTCTGTGCATCTCCGTATGTGTGTGCCTAGGGATGGATGCGTATCTATGTGTGTGCACATACATGAATGTGCATCTCTGTATGTATGTGCTTAGGGATGGATGCGTATCTATGTGTATGCACATACATGTCTGTGCATCTCTGTATGTATGTGCTTAGGGATGGATGCGTATCTATGTGTGTGCATGTACATGTCTGTGCATCTCCGTATGTGTGTGCCTATGGATGGATGTGTATCTATGTGTGTGCATATACATGCATGTGCATCTGTGGTTGTATATACAGTCATCCCTCAGTATTCACAGGATACTTGTTCCAGGAACCCCCACAGATACCAAAATCTGAAGATGTTCTAGTCCCTTATATAGGCTGAGCGCAGTTGCTCAAGCCTGTAATCCCAGCACTTTGGGAGGCAAGGTGGGCGGATAACTTGAGGTCAGGAGTTTGAGACTATCCTGGCCAACATGGTGAAACCTAGACTCTACTAAAAATACAAAAGTTAACAGGGCATGATGGCTCACGCGTGTAGTCCCAGCTACTCAGGAAACTGAGGCAGGAGAATCACTTGAACCTGGGAGACAGAGGTTGCAGTGAGCCAAGATCGAGCCACTGCAATCCAGCCTAGATGACAGAATAAGACTCCATCTCAAAAAAATTTTTAAAAAAAATGTTTAAAGTTCTCTATATGTGATGGAGTAGTATTTGGATATAATCTATGCACATCTTCTGATATACTTTAAATCATCTCTAGATTATTTATAATACCTAATAGAAGGTCAATGCTATGTAAATTATTATTACACTGTATTAGTTTTTTATTTGTATGATTTTTATTGTTACATTATTATTGTTTATTTTTTATTTTTTTCAAATATTTTTGATCCATGGTTGGTTGAATTGGCAGATGTGGAATCCACAGATTCAGAGGGCTCACTGCACTCACATAAGTGCTCCCATGGATGTGTGCCTCTATGTATAATGGATGGATGGATGTGAGCACGTGCATCAATGCATCTCCACAATGTATTCTACAAAATATGATCAGATGCACAAAATCTAAAACAAGTCCAAACCAAACATTTCAGAGGGCCATAATTTTCTTCCAGGAGATCTGTGTGATTCCAGCTGGCTGTAACACTTCCTGAAACCAGATCCATCCCTGGACTTTCAACTGCATGAGACTCTCACTTACCACCTTTGCTAGCTGGTTTTTTGGTTGTTTCCTGAAAGCGTGTTGGAGTTGGGTTTCCACACTTACAGAATAATTCCTCCTGACTATTGACCAGGAATGTAATATTTACTGAATTTGCTTCTCCCTCCCGTGTTGAGCATCCTCCCTCCCGTGTTGTTGCTCACACCGTTCCCCTTTACCCCAAATGCCTTTCCCTCTCATACCTGCTCTTCAGTTCAAGGCCAAGCTCAAGATACACCTCAAGTCTAAACATTTATTGCATACCTACTATGAACCAGGTACTGAAATAAGTCATTTTGATGCAACAGTAAGCAAAACAAAGTTCCCTGCATTCATTGTGCCTACATTCCAGCAGGAGAGAGAGGTAATAAATAGGTGTTATAGTCTATATTAGAAAGTGGGCCAGGTGCGGTGGCTTAAGCCTGTAATCTCAGCTCTTTGGGAGGCCAAGGCTGGCAAATCACCTGAGGTCAGGAGTTCAAGACCAGCCTGACCAACATGGTGAAACCCCGTCTCTACTAAAAATATGAAAATTAGTCAGGCATGGTGTTGGGCGCCTGTAATCCCAGCTACGTGGGAGGCTGAGGCAGGAGAATCCTTTGAACCTGGGAGGCAGAGGTTGTAGTAAGCTGAGTTTGCGCCATTGCACTCCAGCTTGGCAAGAGCAAAATTCCATCTCAAAAAAAAAAAAAAATCAAGAGTGATACATTCTATGGGGGAAAAGAGAGCAGGGCACAGGCATGTGGAGTATTAGGGGCACGAAAGGAGAAGCGGGGTTGCAGTTGTACAAGAGCGGAGGTTAGACTGAGAAGGTGATGAGTAAACAAAGAGGCAAAGCAGGTGGGGGAGGTAGTCCAGATGAGGGTGTGGCCAGTGCAAAAGCCAAGGCACAGGGATGCCTGGGAAGTTCTGGAAGTGGTGGGAACACGGGGGAGAAGAGGGGAAGCCAGGATCAGAGAATTAAGGGGCAGACATGGCAGATTTTGTCTGTGTTTAAGTCTTGGCTTCTGCTCTGAGGGAAATGAGAGCCATTGCAGGATTGTGAGCAGAGATGAGACATAAAATGGCCCTCCCCAAATATGGTCCCAGTTGTAAGGGCCTGGGATGAAGCAGGGAGGCCAGTGAGGCAGCTTCTGCAATAACTTAGGCAAGAGAGGCTGGGGGTTGGGCCATGCTAGTAGCAGTGAAAGTGGAGAAATGAGGTCAGATTCGAGATGTGTTGAAGTTTGAGCCCGAGTGTCCTTCTGATAAATAGATGTGGGAAAGAATAGAGTTAAGGATGATGTCCAGGCCTGGGCCTGATGGGCAGAAAGGAGGAAGCTGCCTCATCAGAAGAGGGAAGCCACACTCAGAGTTTACCGCCATTGAAATCTACTTGCTGCTAAAATCTCAAACCTTCAAATTCCCTCTAGGATTTGCTTTTCCCCTCCCACTCCCTCTCACCATCTGTCTCCAGCTCCACCTCTCCCTTACTCCTCTTTGGCTGGCTCACTTTCTCCTCCCATGTGCTACACACAGCTCAACACTCGCGTTTACCCAGATCCCTTCTCTCCGCTCCCCACGCTTTCTCTCTCTGTGTGTTCCTTCCTCCCCAGCAGCTTCCATTCTGACCTCCCTATGGAAGACTTCCACCTCTGCACTCAACTTCTACCCCTGGCCTCCCCCTGAATTGGGGTTCTGCACTTTTAACCGCCCGTTGTATGCCAAAAACACATCCAAACGCAATGCAGCAGTTCTTTTCAGAAAAGAGCCTTTCTTTCTAACTTGGTATATTACCATTGATGAGAATTCCCCATCTGAAACCCTGGTGTCTGTCACTCTTGATTCTGCCACCTTGTTTCTCAGTACTTCCCTCACACACAAGCACGTCTAGAGTTGACTTTGACAGTGGTCCTGACACCCATAGGCCTGCTTTTGCTCCCACTTCCACCCACCGGATTCTGGCTCTTCATTTCACCAAAAGCTACTCCATAACACTCCCCATGTTATATCTCCACCACAGCCGCCACCAGCACCCCCTCCTCTACTTAAAACCCTGCATCACCACTGCCTACAAGCTAAATACAGATCTCAACACAGCACACACACCCCTTTGCAGTCTGGCTGTTACATCCTATCCCTTTGTTAATTTTCCATAACTTTCCACTGCCCTAGCCAAATTGTCCTATTATTTCTGAACAGAGCATTCTCCCTCCCGTGTTGTTGCTCACACCGTTCCCCTTTGCCCCAAATGCCTTTCCCTCTCATACCTGCTCTTCAGTTCAAGGCCAAGCTCAAGATACACCTCGAGTCTAAAGCCTTCACTTGCCCCTTGGTGACTACTCTCACCTTGCAATGTGAATTCATGTAGACCCTAAATGGACTGTACAGTTCATCTAATATTGAATAGATACTCCTTGATCTTCTGATTAATCTCTTGATGTGTCACATCATCTCAAAATCATTAACATCTAACTAGAGTAACAATTGCATGTTACATAAATGTTAGCAATTGCCCCTCACTTCAGCCTGAAAGGGAGAAAGACCAGCTTGCTGGCTCATCTCCCAGTCAAATTCTTTGCAGTGGAGAATCCAAGTAATGAAGGAAGTAGACAGAAGAACTAAAAACCAACAGAGAGGCTACAGTGACATATAAAGCACAGTGCTAAAGGAACAGGACAAGAAGAGAAAGGAAAGGAAAGCCTCAAAGGCTGAGACATTGGGAAGCAGACTTTGATAGTGGGAGAGAGAATTTAAGAAAGCAGGTGCCAAACACATGGAGACTATTAAGAGAAGAGAAAGGACGAGATAAGATGGATGCAATGTTTTGCTGCACAACAGGAATGCATTTTTCCCACTCTTATTCATAATCCCTCAAAAAGATGAGTAAAGATATACAGTGTTTTAATTTTTTTTGGTTACTTGAATGTGACTTTATGAACAAGACTGGGACATGAGACAACAAGATTTATCTGAGTTACATAATGAGTATAACATGTTTGTTTGGAGGCTAAAATCTCTTAAAGACAGGGATTGGGACCTGGTATTTCTTTGTATTCCCAGTCCTGGGAACAGTGTCCTACACGTAGTCATTAATCCATAAATGTTAGTTGATGATAAACAAGGATGCAGATAAATGAGCAGATGATGTGATCCCTGTTTTTTATCATGGAATGTTCCAGAGGCTGTCATCTGTTATTAGTGATGCAGCCAAACAGCATTTGTCATGTATTTATTTAAGGAGATAATCCATTTGTCTACCAAGCAAATATAACTTTTGTAGGTCAAACTCACAATTACGGCATTAAAACAGGACAACCATGTGAGGACTGCTTGTGAAGGATGCACGTGAATACCAAAAATATCATGGCATTCAAAACCCAAATGTCAGAGAGAGCATTTGAGATGAGAAAGCAAGACAGCGTTTTCAAAATGCAATCCCAATTATTTATATTCTTCAAAAATTAGACAATTTTCTTCTGCTGACATGTTCGACTCTGGTCCATTTTCTTGATGCTCTGAGTTTTATACCCAAGACCTTTGTGAGAAACAATTACAACTACCATGAGTTCATGTCAAAAGTAAATGATCATCTCTAACACCTCTCTGATGGGTTTTCAAAACATCTGCATTTTCTGAAAAATCCTGCCTTCCATTCCCACGCACTCATTCTGACCCCGTAAAAAGTCTATGATAAAAGGTACTTAAATATCTACCTTCAGGAGATTGTAGTGGAAAAGCAAAAGGATCACAGAGAAGGAAATGGAAATGAAATCAGGAATTGTAATCTTCTGGAATATGACTGTTCTCTGCATAACATTAAATGAGAGGAATGTCACTAGAACTTGGCACTGTGATAGCGTCCGTGAAAGACCATGAAAGCAGCAACCCCCCGTTTATTTCCTACCCTTCCTGGCCATTCCACATTGACTGTGATAAGCAAATGCAGTAATACAAGGAAACCACTACATTTACCATTACTCTGATGTATAAATGCAATATTATGATGAAACCACTTAAATATCTTCGCTTAAGGAGATTTGTACTGTCCTTTTTCTGAAAACTGTTAATGATCACTGTTTTTTCCTTGAGGAGATCCCTAAAAGTCTCAGATTCTTGAGGACGTTGCTAAAAAGTACACGTAAATTTCAAGTTGAATGCCACCTGAAGGTTGATGGAAGAGGAACAACACAGAATTCTGAAGATAAACTGGCTGTCCTGAGCGAAAACTGGAAGAAAGTTAAAGACAACTGGATAATGTGTATCAAATGTGCCATTAAAATATACAAACCCTTTGATCCAGCAAATTCCATATCTAGGAATTTAACCCAAATAAATCATCCAAGAAGACACAAAGATGTGGTTATACCAACATTTGAAATTCTGCCCAAAGAAGCAGAAAAAAGGAAGAAAGAAAGGAAGGAAGGAATTGTGTAACAATAACCTATTGATAATAAATTATAGTACATTGATTCAGTGGAACCCTATACCACCACTAAGAAAACTGTTAGAGATTTGTATTTATTAACATAAAAGATTGTCAGTGAAACATTAAATGAAAAAAGCAAATAACCAGACAGTAAATGAATGTATTCTTCTTTCCAAAAAAAGTGTATGTCTATATACATGCACCATCATGCAAAGAAAAGGAAATACCACAAAATGTAAACACTGGTTGCCAGTAGAGGGGCAGGTTATAGAAGAAGAAACCAGTTTTTCTTATCTTTCTTGTATATATTACTTTCATAATAAATAGACTAGAATAGAGTCTTTTTCATTCTTCAAAAGAAAATAAATTACCTTGTTGAAAGAAACGCATACTTCCAGAAGTTTATATATTTCATCCTGAGAAATTCTCTCTCTTTCCTGCTCTCTTTCTCTTTCTTCCTGTCTCCAAAGAAAGAGAAGAGATGCTACCAAGGAGCAGAAATTTGGCTAAAAAAAAGGCAATTTAAAAATTACTTTCTTAGTTGAAATTTGCACTGACAGAAGCTAAGAAAAGCTTTTGACAGTAAGCTGGCAAAGCCCTGAGAAAGTTTGTCTCTAAGTTAAAAGAAAAAGGGAAAGTTTTAAAGAAATATTTAATCAAATTCCACAGACAAGATTTCGGTTAAAATTCATTATTATTAAGGGATAAAGTATTTCTTTCTAGAATTAAGAAGAAATGCTTTAAAATATAAAAATAACTTATTATTTAATTTTCATAAATTAACCTGTAAATAAAATGCACTAGCTTTATTTTTTTAAAATAGAGTGTTGATGGGGAGGGAGAAAAAATGAGGCAGAATGAAGAAGGAGAGAAAAGGAGAATTTATGGCTTTGAAGACATATCTTCAGTTTGCTTCTCAAAACCAGGCAATCCCCCACGTAATGGATCAGGCCCAAATTGTAGAATATCTGCAACTGCTCTGTTCTATTAAATTTTGAAACTGATGCTCAAAACTTGCAGAAGCATCTTTGTAACTCATGACAGTGCCCTTCCACATGGACTCAGACTGGCTTTACTCTACTGAGGGTTGTCCTTTACTTCTTGATAAATTGCTAGAATTTGCATAACTTTTAGCGTTCAAAAAAATTGGCTGAGAGCATTGTGAAAGAGTCTCCTGAGGAGCTACCAGGTCCACTGGGGGACCAGGGATCTTCCTTTCTAACCAGCCTGATTTCAGGGACAGTCTTGGTAGGAAGAGAAACATCTTATCCATCTTTGATAACCTGCTCCAACACCACCGCAGCCTGGGAAGCCCATCCCAGCAGGGCCAATGGACCTTAGACTGCCAGCTCCAGGGACAGATGTGTCCAGAATGGAATGCTCGGGGTATCACCACAATCAATAGGTACCAATAAGTAAATCATGCTGACCATGACAATATTTAGGAGTAGGGCATATAGAAATAGGGCATGGAGTTCAGGCCACCTAATTTTTTTAAATCCTAAAATCCATTAAGTAATAAAAGAAGATCAAAAAGAATAATCTCGATTGCTGGTAATATTAATATGAGGTCTCAATATAAGTAAAACTCAAATTTCATAGAAATCTTTGAACTAAGCAAATGTAAGCTATAAGAATTTGATGTAAATTATGCCATTCAGGGAAGCTTTATATTTCCTCTGCTTTTGTTCTTTTCAAACTATTGCATTGGAACATTCCAATGGTTCTCCCCGCTACACTCCCCACCCCCACCATCGCAGGGAGTTCAACAGACCTTACTCAACTGTGGTTTTAAAATGAACATGAAAAGGTGAAATATTTGCATTTTTTTAAAATCTTAAGCTTTCAGTGAAAGATGTTAATGATTCTATAGATGATATCTTTTCCAAACTTTCTTCAACTGTTTTACCCCTGGCCCCCAGAGCAAGGTATCTTAGAGGACAAAATGTAACATTCCCAAAAGAATGATGAAAAGTTTCTCTTTTTTTTTTTTTTTTTGGCATTTGAGACTCTAAAATACTTTTAATATAATAAAAAGGGGGAATGAGGATTTAAATGTCACAGAGGTGGGTTGTGAAAACCTACAAATAATTCTTAAGGTTGACATTTTGCAGCTGGGAATTTTCTTCACATGGCATTAGGAAATGGCAGAATAACTTTTACACAGGAACAAAATTTAACCAGTCAAGTGACGACCATGTGGTCATCATGGTTGCAAGGAGCTATGGCATGGTCCAATCTTTCTAGAAGTTTACAGTTTAATTAAACATATAAAATCATCATGCGAAAAAAAGTTTGTGGCGGGGGGAATGGAGAACATTCTGATGCTACTTTGTGTGATACTGGCTGTCAATGTGATTAGCAGAAAGAAATGTGAGACACATGACTGGTAAAGCAAAGATTTTATAAAAGAAGGGGAAGGGAGTCAGAGTGGGGAGAAATGATGCCAGCTGTACGGAGAAGAACCAGTGGGAAACCTGCAGAGCCGAGTTAGGTGAACAGCTAGGAAGGCTGGCTAGCAAGCCAAACCACAGGGTTTGGAGGCAGGAAAGACACAGCCCCAATCTGGGCTGGCCTTGGTATCTAAGAAGAGGGCATGGTCCAAGGCAGAACTAATGGGACTATCATGAAATCAGGGTCCAGACCACAGAGAAGGGGACCTACCACAGATGCGGCAGCCGGTCAGGGTAAGGGTCATGAAGCTAGGACTGTGGGCAGTGGGACTTTATGCCTAGGAAATCAGGTTTTGCTCCAGGAAGCTGGAGGAAGCTTAGTGTCTATGCATTTAGAGGAGAATATTCCAGTTCAATGTAAACCAAGGGGCCAGGGACCCCAGGAAACTTGATTTGAATGGTAAGATGTACATGGGAACTCCCTCCACCAATAAAAGCTAATAAAGTACTGAAGGCTTGTTTGAGAATGGACCAGAGACTAGAGGCTTCATGTAACTGGGTAGGTCTGGAGAATGCAGGGTCTGACATTATGAGAATGAAAGAGGCGGATATAGAAAATGGGCAGTTCTAGAAGTGTGCATAGGCTGGGCGCAGTGGCTCATGCCTGTAATTCCAGCAATTTGGGAGGCTGAGGCAGGAGGATCATTTGAGGTCAGGATGCCATCTCTACTAAAGATACAGAATTAGCTGGGCATGGTGGTGGGAGCCTGTAACCCCAGCTACTCAGGAGGCTAACGCAGGAGAATCCCTTGAGCCTGGGAGGCAGAGGCTGCAGTGAGCAGAGATCGCACCATTGCACGCCAGCATGGGCAACAAAGAGAGACTCTGTCTCAAAAAAAAAACAAAGAAGTGTGGATAAAGCAGATATGCCCAGCCTGAGTTTTCTGATCCAAAGGAGAATATTCCAGGAAGAATAACTTGTTAGAATATTTCAGGGTTCCAGTGTGCTAGTAAGAATTTACATTCAGTAAAGATGGATTACAAAAGATGAGTTAATGCATTTTAGAGAATCAACCCAGCTTCACTGCATCAGAGCTGGGACACAAAGATCCTTAAAAATATATAATCAATAAAGATATTATCAAGCTAAAGAATATTCCAAAAATTTAAGTGTCCTGCCGACTATCTTATTTCTTTACATCTTAACTTACTCTATAAGATCTGAGATGCTCATAGAAATACATAAGATTAAAGAGTGAAATTCAATTTAAATGAATATTAGAGGCAGGGAAAATATCACCTAAAGTCAGAGTGTACAGAAAAGAGACATGCAGACCCTCAGCTCTTCACAGTACCAAGAGGTGAATTTCCAGTTTGGTTCTGCATCTCCCCGTGGGCTTTTCCAACAAGAGAAAAACAAATGCTAAGCATCTTTCACTCCCTATGGGAGTCCTTTCTTCTGACATGTCCTGGTCAGTCGCTCGCCCTGTCTCCTCCCATCTCTTCCCTATCACCCTGAGTCTTCCACAGGGAGCCAGGTCCTGTGTGCTCCACATAGCCAGGAAACAGTCACAGGAGCTGGTAGTCAGACAGTAACAAAATGGAACAGGAGGGCAGCTAAGGAGTGGCAGGATCTGGCCTTTTTATCTCTGGATTCCTTTTAATTCCTGAGCAGGAAACAAAAGGATTCGTCAAGAAATGGCTGAGACAAAGGAATACACATCTAGAGACTTGATGCCTAAATAGCTAAAATAGACACACACAGAAAATTAACACTGGCCACTATGCCTGGCTTCAGGAAGCCCTCCCGCCAAGCTGAGATGTTAGCAACATCTCCCACCCCTATTTTTCTACTGGAACTTTTCCCCCTTTCAATACTGCCAGCAGCCCTGACCCCAGCCAGTATAGCCCCAGTGGTGTCCCCTGCCTTTCAGGAAGACTTTCTCCAAAATCACTCTCTCTGTCAAATTTACAGAATAAGGTACCCCAGCTCCAGTTGCTTTTGAAACTTTCATTTTAAAGGACAGGGCTTATAGGAATAGTTCACCCAGAAGGGAGGGAAGCAGAGTTCAAGAATAAGAAAATAGAGCTTTACTAAGGAATTCCAAAGGACTACCTGGAAATTCACATTGAAGACTAGAAGATCCCTCTTTTTCGCTTGAAAGATAAACAGAGAACTCAAGAAGTATCATCCACATCTTGAGCACCTACCTTTACATAAATGTGTTCATATCCAAGATGAGAGGCAGCTGGGTGGAGGTAGGTGACATATTCAAAGGTTCTGTTACATGCTTGTTGAAATATCTCTATTTCCAGTTGTGATGGCCACTAGTCCATTTCTAGCACTATTATCAAATGATCTTAATAGCACAGACTACTGTGCCATCAAAATGCCACACACACACACACTGCCCTTTGTATGTCCAAGGAGAATACTGGCCTGCCTTCCCTCCCTCTGGCAGAGTTAACTGCTCCTTCCTCTGAATCCCATAGCCCCTTATATACAACCCTGTCTTGGGCACTTGTCTAAGCTTTTGTTGCCCCATTCACTCAGAGACCACACCTAAATCATCTTTGCGTGTCCAGACTACCACAGTGCTTGGAAAATGAGAGGCATGCAATGCATCTTTTCTAAACTAATACAGAACTGAGTATTTCCCACAGCCCTGCTGCCTACAAATATAAATAAATAATTTAAGTTCCTCAATATGGAGACTTAGGAAGCAGGTACATCTGTCAAAGGAAATATCACTGGATGAGCGGATAATGCTGAAAAACATACATCCTCCCACAGGTAGCTTTAAGTGGTGCTCTACAGTTTTTACGGACTCAGATATCTTTGAGAATCCAGTGAGGTTTTGACTCTCTCCTGAGAAGGATACACAGATACACAAAAGTGCATTTGCAGGAGATTTATGAGATCTATGAAGTGGATCTTTGACCCCTATGACTACCTCAAAACTAAGGGCGCACTGAGCCCAAATTAGGAACTTTTGCCTAAGAGTAATGGTATTAGTTGGCTGGGTATTGAGAATTCCTTTTTTTTTTTTTCTAAACATAGTATAAACTGTTAGGCTACAAAACACTGTTATCTCCAAGGAAGCATCACTATGCCAGTCAAGATAGGAACATTAGGTAAGTCCATAAAGAATGAAACCCTGGGGACTGTGAAGGGCCAGAGCACCAGGACAGTCTTATTACTTTAGTAAAAGAAAAGTCTTATTCCTCCTTGTACCTCCCAAAGTACCTAGTTATTCGTGTCTTATTTCTCAAGAGAAAAAACAAACAAACAAGGTGAATGCACTGCCGTAGGAACCATTTTCAAAACAAGAATCTTTTCAGGCTAGAAATGTAGAATCAAGGCAACTGAAAGCACTCTCTCTAGAGCTCCCAGGAGGCTCAAAGGAGTCATGGGCAGACTGGGAAACCTTCTAATCCAGTTAAGACATCAATTAGAAAGACCTGCAAATTGTTGATTTCCAGGGTTCCGTGGTTAATTTGTTGGCTATAATCCTGAAGAAATGACCTCAGCTCCAACAAGGACATTCTTACCAGCCATGGGTTGTACCATTCACCCCTTTGAAGTTACAGTGGACCTAAAGTTATTAGAGAAGCATTTTAGGAGGCCATACATGAAATACCAATGGTCTGGATTAAACAGTAACATGCACTTATGTTATAAGTTAGATATTTTTAAAAATGTACTGGGACTGTAAGAAAGGATGGTACAAATGTGTACCTAATAAAAGGGATTGAAAAAATAGTAGGCTATGGGCAGGAGAACAGAATGAAGGAAGACAAAAAGGCAACTATAGGAAGCTAGAAAGACCACTATAAAGGAACAATGGAGAGAGGAATAGACTGGATCAAAATGAAAATAACTTCAAAGAAGAGAGAAGGGATAAAACATCAGATGGAGGTAACAACACGAACCATAAGAAAGTGTGCAGGAAAAAAATGGGGGTTTCTCTGAGGCAGGCAGGGAGTTTGGATAAAGCAGACAGTCCCCGCCTGAGTTTTCTCATCCAAAGGAGAATATTCCAGGGAGAATAACTGTCAGAATATTCCAAGGTACCTGTGTGTTTGTAAGAATTTAGCAGTTAAAGGAGATCTGAGAATGCACGTTGAACAGAATTTTAACTGGCCATTTTCTTCATAAACCACTCCGGAAGAGGGGGATTTCAGTGAGGCCTTAGAAATGAGCTAAGTTTGGGGGTCTGAGGCTCAGAGAGAATGGGGGTGGGAAAGGGTTGCAGCCCCAGTGGGGATGGGGCTGGCAGTGAGCTGCAGGGTAGATGTCCACTGTGCAGAAGAGAGGAGAACCATGCCTGAGGACAGGCGGCAACATGGGGAAAAGCCTTAAAAGCAGCCCAAAGGGGCTTTCACCAAAGGAAATGGTGACCTTCAGCAGCTTCCTAACACAGAAGCCACACCCCAGAGATCTGGTTTGGCTCTCACACCTGAGATCGGCCATCACATCTAAGCAACAGCAAGTTTAAAGATACATATATATCTCATACTTAAGACAGGCAAGCCATAACTGTTTCATGGAAACATGACTGGAGCAATGAATTTGACTCTTTGAAAATACGAAACATCCAGCAAATGAATCATTCAGGACACTAATGAGCACCTCCAATGCTCCCCAAGAAGCGGACAACGTTAAACAAAGGCTAATTTAGATATTTACCCCAACGCGTGGCATCAAGCAAATAACATATTTGGAAGTAACATATTTAGGGTAAACAGGACAGATAAGTAAAGAGAGGACAGAAGAGTCGAAATTTGGTAGCAACACAGGAGGAAAGAAGTTGAGGCACAGAGGAAAGAACAACACACTTGGTAAAAAGTTCTATCATCTCTTTCTTTCTGCAAAATACTATAAATATTAACAAGGCAGTGGTCCTGAAAGAAAACCATAAAGAAATGAACTGTAGTAACATGGAAATAAGCCAAATGTGAGTATATTCTCTTAATCTGGAATGTAGAACATTAGGCTCTTGGCAATAAACTTTTAAAGAGTATTTGTGTAAATCTGGTGACAGCAACCAAGTTTGTCTCCCAAAGACACAGAAGGGACTCCTCTGCTCTGTTGCATAGAAACAGGAAAATACCTTTGGTCATCAGTTATGTTTATTTTTATTTATTTATTTATTTATTTATTTATTATCCAGCTGAATTTAAGATTTGTGGTCCTTAGTTATGTATGTGCCAACTATTGAGAGTGAAGGGGAAGCAGGAGACGGTCAAGTCCTGAAAGTGCCTCAAGCTTCTCTCTAAAAAACAAGCAGGACGGACAAAAACACAGCAACATAATTCTGAAACTTTTACTCTTCCTTTACCATGGAAGTTTTCTTCCGCCCACCCTAGCATCGGTTTGTTTGTTAAATGAACACCACTGTACTCTTAAAAATAGTCTGAGCTAAAATGTATTTGTGTCTGGAGAGTCCAGATTGTAAAAGTAAATTGCTTTAATAAGCTCCTTTTTAAAAATAAAACAAAAAGGGCGTTAAGCACATGTCCACGTAGTGAGCATCAGGCTTCCGCAAAGATTGCAAAAGGTACATCTTGTATCTGAAGGATGAAAAGATTTTGTAAGAGAAGCAGCTGGCGGTGTGGAGGTGGAGCTGATTTATCATAGTTAAGAACCTGGCCATCCCTCCCCAGGAAGAGCTCGGGACAGGACTGCTGGCTACCTTTGAAGAGAATAACACCAAAAGATCATGATCTCCTTACAAAGCCACATAAAAGACCCAGAAAGCCCTAACTAGAAAATTTGGAAAGATACCAAATTTTCAAAATGAAAAAAAAAATGGTTTATCAAAATAAAGGATGTTACTCAAAATCATTGCTTTCTCCTCATAATCTAAAGTATAATTTGGGGAAAAGAATTCCTTAACATAGTTACTAATATATCAAAGTTTTTTTCTGAGATGGAGTCTCACTCTGCCACCCAGGCTAGAGTGCAGTGGCGCGATTTTGGCTCACTGTAAGCTCCGCCTCCAGGGTTCACGCCATTCTCCTGCCTCAGCCTCCCTAGTAGCTGGGACTACAGGTGCCCCTCACCACGCCTGGCTAATTTTTTGTATTTTTAGTAGAGACGGGTTTCACCATGTTGGTCAGGCTGGTCTCAATCTTCTGACTGCATGATCCACCCGCCTCAGCCTCCCAGAGTGCTGGGATTACAGGCATGAGCCACCGCGCCTGACCTAACATATCAAAGTTTTAAAGATTATTCCCCTAAGGAATAATACATTTCATCCAAAGATAATTTTTTCCACAAAATTTTTGATTAGCAAAATGAGCTCAAAATACGTACGAGTTCATGAGATTTCTTCTATCCCAAAAGAATAAATTTACATTAATACTGGAAAATCCATCTCAATTAATCCCCATCCTCAATCTCAATGTCAGTCTAAGGTCATAGTTACGTTACCACCAAAAGTAGTATAAAATATGAACTTATACAGATGCTCCTCAACTCACAGTGAGGTCATATCCCAATAAACCTAGTGTAAACTGAAAATAATGTAAGTCAAAAATGCATGTAATACACTTGACCTAGCAAACCTCATAGCTTAGCCTCGCCTAATTTAAACGTGCTGAAAACACTTACATTGACCAGCAGATGGGCAAAATTATCTAACACAAAGCCTGTTTTATAATAAAATGTTGAATATCTTATACAATTTATTGAATACTGTATTGAAAGTAAAAACCAGAATAGCTGTACAGGTGCTTGAAATACAGCTTATACTGAATGTTAATAGCTTTCAAACCGTTGTAAAGTCAAAAAGTCATTAAGTGGAACCAGCGTAGGTCAGAGAGTGTCTGAATCCTAAACAAGTATCTTCTGGTAACGTTAAGGACATTTTAAAGAGTAGTGATACTTTATATGTTTTCTTGAAATATTAGCTCCATGTCATACCAAACAGAAAAACTTAAATTCAATATAAAATAAAACTATCAAAATACAGAAACTACATCCTTTTAGATAAATCTTTACAGCAGATATGGAAGTAAATAACAGTTACTTCAAATGTATTGGGGAGTGAAATTTAGATTTGATTCTTGACAAGACTTTATCACACAATTTCTGATTATCTGTCATTCATCCTGATAGTCAAACACCAGTCTGAAGTTAAATGCACTCGTCTCTTTGTCAAGCCATGTTCATTCCCGAAACAAATTTCTCTTTACCTTCTTTTCACCCAGTAAAATTCCTGCTCCCCCAGCTGGACTTCCAAAGATTAAAAAAAGAACTTTTCATCAGAAGAGGGTTAGTCAAACATAAAATGCAATATAAGTTATAGAGACCTGAGCATTTTCTTACATCCCTTTATCTTCATTATGATATTTGCATCATATTTTGGAGGGTGAGTCTAAATGCATATTTTCCATTTAGCAAAATATTTAGTGTACACCAGAAAAAAATAGAGAAAATGCCCTAGGATAATCCTTAACATTTGTCAATTATCCTTGTACATTCGTTATCTAATTTAAGCTGACCAACAACCCTGAGAGACAGGTGCTGTTAGGAGGATGCCTACCCCATCCTCCAGGTGAGGATGGTTGCAATACATAGTCAGACAGGAGAAGGAATTAACAACAGGATGCAAGAAGCTGCTTGGGTGCATTGGACTGGGATGGGTAGATTCTATACTTGAGCTCAGGCCTTTGAATTGAGCTGCAAGGCGAAACATTATGTCAGCACACGAAGGGACCAGAGTTCCAAGTTCCAGCCCCAAAGGTACTATATGCTGGATAAGAAATAAAGACAACTGAAGGGACACAGAATGCTAAATTAGGGGAAAGGTGGTCCTCTGGGAACTGTCCAAGTGTCCAAGCAAGAGGCAGTGGGTGGGGGAGGGAATACTGAGGGTCTCTCTTTCTGGTGGCCATTTCTTCACCAAAAGCAGAGGAATTAGAAAACAGCTAATTAGCCTGTAATCCCAGCACTTTGGGAGGCCGAGGCAGGCGGATCACGAGGTCACGAGATCGAGACCATCCTGGCCAGCATAGTGAAACCCCATCTCTACTAAAATACAAAAAAAAAAAAATTAGCTGAGCATGATGGTGCATGCCTGTAGTCCCACCTACTTGGGAGGCTGAGGCAGGGGAATGGCTTGAACCTGGGAGGCCAAGGTTGCAGTGAGCCAAGATCGTGCCATTGCACTCCATCCTGGGTGACAGAGCGAGACTCTGTCTCAAAAAAAAAGAAGAAGAAGAAAAGAAAACAGCTAATTGGACACGTGGTAGTTTAAGAAGGTTAAACTACAGAAGCAAGTTCAAGAGAGAGTAAAAAGTTAGAAGTGACTGATGCAGGAGGGGTGGTTATGGAGGAGAGGGGCCCCAAAGAGAGCTATAATCCCACCAGTTACTTCTAAGTTGGGGGCCCTGCAGTGGCAAATCACTGTGAGGTGCTGTGTTGGAATGCCCTAAGTCAGGCCAAAATCAACTGGGAACAAAGGTTATCCTGAGAGACCAACATCCAACCCCTCAAGTTGCCCACAATTTCTGGAAAAAGAAGCAGATGAAAGACTCCAAAGGAAAACTGATGGCCAGAGCATTCAGTACCAAAGATCACACACCTGTGATGCCTTCGCCAGGGCTGGAACACAGTCACTGGATTCCAGAGCCCATGCCTTTTCTACTTTGAGCCACACTAGAAATATTACGTTAGGGCCAGGGTGGCTCACGCCTGTAATCCCAACACTTTGGGAGGCTGAGGCAAGCAGATCACCTGAGGTCAGGATTTCAAGACCAACCTGGCCAGGGTGGTGAAACCCCATCTTTACTAAAAATGCAAAATGAGCCGAGCGTGATGGTGGGTGCCTGTAGCCCCAGTTGCTCAGGAGGCTAAGGCAGGAGAATCGCTTGAACTCGGGAGGCAGAGGCTGCAGCGAGCCAAGACCGCGCCAGTGCACTCCAGCCTGGGTGACTGAGCAAGACTCCATCATCAAAAAAAAAAAAAAAGAAATATTATGTTAGAATCCAGTTTTTATTCTAAAACCTTACCAAAGTGAAAGAAATAGCATTGATGGATAGAATTCAGATTATCTGAGCAAAATTCCCTACCTACTGTCTCCACACTAAACCAAGGTTGGGTTGAATCAGATGCAGTGTTGAGTAGAAGATTTTGGTAACTCACCAATAAAGTGATTATTCCCCAAGGCAAGCATCTCCTCCAGGAGGACCAGTCCCCCTGAAGCCTGAAGGGGGGTCACACTTCGTCCATCTATGAGGGAGCACTGTTGGAATCCTGTGGCCGTGACCTTCCAGAGCAAAATCAGTGAGGCAGTGGCATCTTGCCGAATCCTGGAAACAGGAACGATGTAAACAGAAAGCTCCTTTCAGAAAAATTCATCTTAGAACCAGTCCTTCAAATTAAAAATAAATACAAAGATGGCATGTGCATCTACCAAGGTACCAGGAGATCGATGGCATCAACAGATACGCGGGTGTCCACTATAGCGGCGCACACTCCCACTTGTTCACAGTGTACCACAAAATGAGTCACTGGTAACTCACCTTTGAGTAACCACTTTGATGAACAGTAAAAGAGTACACTGAGTTCTCTTTCAGACAAATCCTTCCATAGCCACACAATATAAAAAGAGTTTTGCTTAAATTTGTCATAAACGTGGACTGCAACCCAACACAGCCACCTGAGTTATGCTGCAAAATAAGCAAAAGTGTGTCACCCTTCCCCAGCCCTCCACCACCACCCACACACACACACACACAATCACACACAATCCACCTCCCAGTGCTTCAGCCCTCCCCTGGCTCATTTTTGGTAAAAAAAAAAAAAAAAAAAAAAAAAAAAAAAAAAAAAAAAAACCCACACCCTACAGACAATAGGATGTCATAGAAAGTCCATCAACCCCAACCCCAACCCCAGCTGCCCTCCTGCGCCTTTCTCCTCACAGCCCAATGCTTCAGCTACTAGGAGCTCCCCCAACCCAGTTCTTTCTCAGCTCCCAAGCTTTGTCTCCTTCTCCACCTTGGAAATGTGTTCCTAGCCCACATATTACCTCTTCCCAGAGACCCCTGACCACTTCCCTACATCCCAACAGCTGCCCATTCTCCCCAGTGCTCCTGGAGAGGATCACAGTAGACTCTGCACAGATCCGCTCCCCCAGCACAGGGCTCCTGGCTCGCAGCAGGGGCTCAGTAAAGCTTTGATAAGTGACTAAATTCATGACAAAATGAAAGCGTAAGGAGCTAGTGACCCCCACAAGTGAATCCAGTGCCCACAGGTCATTCGGCACTCCCATCTCACTTCGTCTGAATCAGACTCTGCTAATTCGGTCCCGTTCTGCAGCCTAAGGGAGTCTCAGAGAATGGCAGGTTTGTTGAGAGGAAAAAAACAAAAGCATTTAAGGAGATAGAAGACCAGAAAATTCGGAAAGGTTTATCAAGGTAACATAGTATGATCTAGACAAGAAAAGGCTGAGAGATGTTTTCATAAGAGTAAAGGAAACTAGAGATCCTGCTCCTAAAACTAGCCCAGGACGGCAGGGGTTTCAGCTAGAGTTTGAGCAGTGAAAGAAACGCTTAGGACCGGGGTCCCCCTGCTGGTAGAGCTCGAAGCTGCCTCAGACTCCACTTCTCCCTCCTCTCCCGATGGGAGTGTTCCTCCTGAGCCCAGAATTCCCAAGCAGCCCTTCCAGGCTCTTCCCCGGCCAGAGTGAGTTCAAGGCTGTGGGGAGCCAGGGTGCAAGAGCAATGTAACCAAGTCCCTCTTCCAAACATGTTCAGGGACTCCATTGTTTAGAAAGCCAGGTAGACAAAAATGGCCATGGATACATGGAAGAGACCTATAGTGCCCACAGGCCCCTTAAAAGGGAGCCAGTACATCAGATTGGTTAACCAGGCCACGTGTTCCCAGTCTTCTAAAAATCCCCAAAGACTGGACAGCAAATGCCCCTTAGGTTGAATGGAAAGTGTGGGGAGGGCGGTAGTCAATGGCAACTGAGAAGGATGGGCAGTGGGGGGTTGTCACCCGGCCTGGAGCACCCTAATACTGACCCATACCCCACCCCCACCTTTGTGCTCCTGGGCACCTGCTGACTTGAGCCTCATAGAAAGCACCACACATATCAGGTCTCAACCAGCACTGCTTCCCTATGCCTCTCCCTCTTCCCCACCGGTGACAATGGACCCTGTCATTTGAAAGAGCTTGAATTTAAAACAAAACACTCTCTTTGTACGCTTGCTTTTAAAGAGAAAATTGTAAAAAAAAAATAATAAGTAAATAAAAATAATAAAAAATAAGAGAAAATTGTAATATGTAGAATTTAAATTTGGGACAAATTATGCATCTGAATGTAACTGATGGTCCATTAAAATCTTAAGAGGCCAATAATTTGGGAAGCAAAGCATTTGGGAGACAAGGAATCTGGCTGAGGGTCTTATCTAAGGCCTCACACTTTGTCACCTCACACCAGACTCATCCAGTCCAATTTCTCAATTCCACTTCTGCAGCCTAATGACCCTCACTGTAATCGCCTCTGAAATTGCTTCCTCTGGTTTTCAAATGGCAGGGGACACATCTATCCGTGGAATCTGTTCACGATTCTCACTTGACTGGCCACTTACACACCAGGTCCACAGATGGACACAACCCCACATATAGGTCATAGCATCACTCTTAACAGTTTGTAACTCAGAATTTTCTTACTTGACTGAGGTGTTCTGTGGCACTTCAAAGGATACCAGGCGGCCACCCGCAGAGCTGTTAGAACTGGCATTCCCACAGGCAATATCTGGGATCACCTGGGAAGGGGAAAAAAAAAAACATGTGATTGGGGTTATTTATAGTATAACATAATATGATAAAGCAAAATTCCATGCTGAATTTCCTTCATCCCTTTTGATGATGCGGGGGTACGGCTAGAGAGGAGACAAAGAAGTGAAGCCTGACAAACTCAAAAGAAAATGAAATCTTTGTCATTTGATGTTCTGAAATGCAACAGCTTCCCTGAGAGCAATCTACAAATTCCTGGGATTGTTAAAACTGATAATAGGATATTGCAGGACAGGAAGCAGATGTCACTCCCTGCTCTTTTTCCATTCATTTAACAAGCAGTCATTGACCCCTGCACTATGCTTAACCTGATGGTAACCAGGAGGCCAACTTTAAGGACTAACTTACAAACAGCAGGTAAAAGCCTAGTGACTAGGCAAGCCAGCCTTCAACTTGCAAAGTGCATGCAGTATCAGGTCTGATGACTCTTCTCTGTGCTGATGCGTCCAGGAGCACATGCTAAGGCTGGGGAGCTTGAACGCTGCCTTTCTTTTTCCTTGTAGGCTATACTTTCACTTTTAAATTATTTCCCAAAAGTATTATATGGATGTATATTTTTTTAAAAAAAGAAGATCAATTGGTGGGGGGAGGACTGTGCTCATCAAAAAGCATATTGCAAAACCTTGAGCTATGTCCAGTGAGATATTCCTGGCCAATTTATGCACTTAGTCCTCATGCCACAATTACTGTCCTCCCCCATGTCAATGAAAGTGAAGCAGTATTAAAAGTATTCATCATCACAGAATTAATTGAGAACAATACAGAAACTCTCAGCAATTTCACTCCACAGCCCACACTTAGATCTTATTTTTCAGAATGCCCTACAATCAAATTCTATGGATAAAGCCCACCACCGATATTCAAAGACGTGAGTATAACTTGTTAAATTTGTATGACGGATGGCTGTTACCCAAGCCTCTAAGGCTCCAAATAACTTTATGTTTCCAAAGCATCATTACTTCATGGAAAGGGGATAATAATATGCCTCCTGGTTTCCATCAGGTTAGGCATACATATTAACATGTCTTCCTCTGGCACTTTAAATCTGCTTCATGAACAGCCTAAGAAATAACCCATGATATAGGAAGATGAGGCATTTCTTTTTTTTCTTTTTTAAACTTACCAACTGTAAAATAACATGACTTTAAATAAATAGATTGAAATGGCTGGTTAGGGAGACATTTTCTTTTAAAGGACACTTCTTTGATGAACTTGAATCAAATCTAGTTCACATTCAAGAACTGAGTCATCCAGCAAAGAAGCATTAACATCATAACTTCAAAGCATTTATTAAAAGTCTGAAATCAGAGCAAGTTCACAGTTTTTTAGGTAAGCTAAAAAGATTGCCCTTCAGTCTGAATGTGGCTTTCATAAGCTGCGCGGTAATGCAAAAAAAAAAAAAAAAAAAAAAAGTGGGTCAACTGGTTAGAATTACTCAAGAAAATAAAAGGAGAAATGCTACTATCTCTTTTATAATAAAGGAAATTTCTAGATACATTCCTTGACTCTAATCCATGCTATGCAAAAATCTATTTTTTCATTTAAACAACGAAAGCCGTAATAATAATACACCAACACAGGTTTATATGGATATCATACATATAAAGTATAAGATATAGAATGGAATTACACTCCCCAATGTCACTTCAAACTCATGATTTGGATTTCTTCCCCAACTCTTCTACCCAGCAGATTTATTTTATGTCAACTTCTAGGAGTCTACTGAAAAGACTTTTGAAGAGCTTGAAGATATAACAGCCAAACTCAAACTCAGATAGGAGAAGTTCCAACAAATAGAATTTGCTGCTGCCAAAATAAATAAAACTTGGAAGTTTCTTTGTCAAATGCATTCTAAAAATATGTCAAAATCATTGATAGCTTCTTCTTTCTAAACCCCATTGAAATACTTCAAGGTACCAAAGATAGAACCTAAATGACAACAGTAAAAAAAATAGTTGAGCGTTGTGGTCTGCTGTGGTCTGAATGTTTGCGCCCCTCTACATTCATGAGTGAAATCCTAACTGCCATGATGATGGTATTAAGAGGTGGGGCCTTTGAGAGGTGGTTAGGTCAGGAGAGCACAGGGCTGGTGAATGAGATAGTGCCCTTGTAAAAGACCTGAAAGAGCTCCATAGCGCCTTCCACCATGTGAGGTTACAGTGAGAAGACGTGGGCTGTGAAGAAGCAGGCCCTCACCAGACTCTGAATCTGCCTTGATCGTGGACTTCCTTGTCTCCAAAGCTGTGAGAAATAAATGTCTGTGATACGGTTTGGATATGTGTCTTCAAATCTCATGTTGAAATGTGATTTCCAGTGTGGGAGGTGAGGCCTGGTAGGAGATGTTTGGGCCATGGGGGCAGATCCCTCATGAAAGACTTAGCACCATCCCCTTGGTGATAAGTGAGTTCATGTAAGATTGGATTGTTTTCTGGGACCTCTCCCTTCCCTCTCTTGCTCTCACTCTCACCATCTGACACAGGGGCTCCCCTTTGCCTTCCACCATGATTGTAAGCTTCCAGAGGCTCAGCAGAAGCAGATGCTAGTGCCATGCTTTATGTACAGCCTGAAGAACAATGAGCCAATAAACCCCTTTTCTCTATAAATTGCCCAGCCTCATGTATTTCTTCATAGCCACACAAGAATGGACCAATACTGTGTGTTGGTTATAAGCAACCCAGTTTGTGGCGTTTTTGTTATAGCAGCCTTAACAGACTAAGACATGCTCCCAGGAAGGAAAATAAGGTCAATGATGGAGGGTCCTATGACATGTTCCTTTACATGACTACACTGAGCTGTCTACCCCAAAATCTAAGATTATCTCACAGAAATACATGTGGATACCATTCCAAAAAATAATTTGATTCATTTTTTTGTTTACTCTTTTTGTACTTATAAAACCATTGTACACACAAATGCAGACAGGAGTAAGTTTAGGGACATATTTTGCTACATGATTTAACTTAAAATGCTTTCATTTTTAATTGCTGATACCGGAACCACTGGAATCATTTTAAGATTTCTGGTTTCTAATGTAAAAATGTACACGATATAACGTTCTCACCTCCACTTGATCCCATTTCATTTCTACAACTTTCTGCCCTGTTTTCGGCTGCCAGGTAGGCAGTGTCACCGTTGCCTGAGAGCGGGGCAGGATTTTGTCAGGCTCCTGAGTAGCAGGAACAGGCTGAAGCTGTCTGGGTGCCATGGATTCGGTCCAGCCAGTGGCTGGGAGACTGGGAAGTGCCTGTTCACAGTTGGGACCTTCATAGCCTTCATTGCAAATGCAGAGGTAGTCATCGCTGCTGCTGCTGCTGCTGCAGTTGCCATGGTGACAAGGGTTGCTGGCACAAGGATCTGCAACAAGCTGAAACGAGACCATAAATGGGTCAATTATTCCCTCATAAGAAAAGTGGTGCCATCGCTGGGAAATTAGCTCTGTGTCTCAGAGCGACTGCTCTAATGGAAACGCTGTTCCTGTGGAATACACTCCTTAACTACTTGTGCTGTTGCGGGGGGATGTTCACCAAGGTCATCTGAATATTAACCTTACCACAGATAAGAGGCATCCAGCAAGAAAACACAAAGTGGAGAGCAGCCTCCTCGAAACCCAAAACACCCAATAATGTTGATTTCAGGAACCAGTTATTTAGAGGAATTTTCTAGGGCAAAAATAGTTAAAACTCATTAGGAAGATACCAACTTTGACATTTTTAGCTGTCAAATGATATTAGGAATCTAAATTGGATCTCCTTTTCCACATTCTGGACCTGTGCAAGGTTTCCTCATGAGAAAAGACTGCCCAATTTATCTGCCCTGCAGATGCGCTTACCTGTTATCTCTCAATTTCCTAACCGGTCAACAATACTTTTTAAGGTGATACTGTACTATTTAATTAAAGACTTCCAAAATGATCAGTTTGCATGACAGTTGCTAGCTAGAAGAGACTGTGGTGGGGACTTAAGCTGTATTTTATGGAATTTTTTATCTCATTGTTTCGGAGGGTGATTACAGAGAAATGTGAGCCCTTCCCTCGCCAGATATGGAAGAAGAGAACTCAGTCATATGTGTCTCAATTATGTTCATGGTCTGGGGAAAGTGTTTATCTCAGAGTCCTTTGCTGTTGACCTCTGAATGGCCATGTGTTGGTAGTTGGAGACACGCTACAAAACGATGTGAAAAAAATCACCTGCTCCTCTTCAGATAGCGCAAGGGTTCAGTCATGCTCTCAGCACCTATTCAATTATGATTTGTTTCTGTGATAAAGAGAAAATTAGATCTCTGGCTGATATACCCCTGGCTTCTCAGGGCTGACAGCAAAGTAGAATCCAGTACAGAATGAATGACAGAGAAATGAGACCCTCACTGTCTTGTTAAAATGAGTTCACACACTTAAACATACATGAAGAGAATTCTGCATGGTAAAACGGCTACTCGTTCTGCTAATTATTCCCATCAAGCAACTTCCAACAGACTCCTTAAGGAATATTAAGGGATTTGGGGTTGAATCAAATGAAGCTTCAAAAATACCACATTAATTCTATGCTATCACTTGGTAATTCCTTCACAGAATCTCAGATCAGAGTCAATGGATTTGTATCTGAAGAGAATATTTAAACTGTCAATAATTAATTTACAATATTTACAATCTATCAACTCAAAGTAAAATCCAAACTCCTTCTTCGGCAGACAAAGCTCTTTTTGGTCAGGCCCCTTCCTCTCCTCCCACAAACCTTCCTCCTCCCTTGTAGCCTCCTGTCCTCACCCTGTCTCTCTCCATGGACTATACCAAGTTGATTCCCACCTCAGGCCCTTTGCACCTGCTGGGCCCCTGCCCGGAACACTTTTTCTCCAGATGTTGCATGGCTCTCTTCCTCATTTCATTCCATCCTCTACTCAAATGCTACCTTCTAGGAGAAGCCTTCCCTCACTGTGAAATCTAAAGTAATCTCTTCTTTACCCCTCTCCTACAAAAATGTGAGCTGCGTGAATTCAGATATTTTATCTACTGTGTTCACTGCTCTAATTCCCAGCCTGTCCAGGAACACAGGCTGTATGATGGGACTTTAAAAAAAATTGTTGGAAAAAGGAGATATGATACATTGATCAACATTTGGAAAGCAACACGTGATGAGGGAGGGATGTGAACTTCTTGTTGAGTCACGATGTTGTTATCTTGTTTCTGATTTATTTTTAGGAAGGCCTTGTGGAATGGGTGTCACCCCAAGAATTATGCAACAAGAAGAAGAATTTTATTCACGTGAACAAAGGAGACATTCAAAGCCATGCTTCTGAAATCAACTTTTAAAACATCTGATGTTGATCTAGTCACAAATAAGAATTTCAATACACGCATTAAAAAGGCAGAAATACACTTAAACTGCAAGGGATCAATACAAAAATTAATTCTGAAAGTCCAAACCTCCATTGTGCAGCTTAGAGAATGACATTACTAAAGCAAGGACCACCTATCTGGTGGCCTGAGAGGCCTCACAGCTTCAGCTGCATTGCCACAGCCCGCAGCTGACAACCACCAGTCCTCAGAGAGGCAGGGGCCTCCTTAAAAGGGGCGCTGAACACAGCAGAAGTCCACATTCCTTCAGAGAAACCAGTTAAGCACATGTACACACCCTTCCCACGGTAACAGGCACAACACCTACCCTCCCCAAGATAGCCATTTAGAGTTTTCAAAGGACACTCCATAGAGTAACATCTCTTCACACCAACACTGAAATGGAGAAGGATTTTCTGAATCCATATCACTTCTGAGAAAAAGAAGAGCAGAGGGCCGTGCGCGGTGGCTCACACCTGTAACCCCAACACTTTGAGAGGCCAAGGCAAGTGGATCACAAGGTGAGGAGTTTGAGACCAGCCTGGCCAACATGGCAAAGCCTCATCTCTACTAAAAATACAAAAATTAGTCGGGCGTGGTGGTGCGCACCTGTAATCCCAGCTAGTAGAGAGGCTAAGGTGGGAGAATCACTTGAACCCAGGAGGTAGAGGTTGCGGTGAGCCAAGATTGCACCACTACACTCCAGCCTGGGCAACAGAACAAGACTCCATCTCAAAAAAACAAACAAACAAACAAAACAAACAAACAAAAAAACAGACAGAGGAGTTGAATGACCTCTCACAGCTACTATACTAGGAGACCACGTCTTCTGATTTTCGGCCAAGAGTTCTTTCCATAACACAGCACCACAACTTTGATATCACGTTATTATCATGCCAAAAAAATATTCCTGTAGAGAAGGCAGAAGGTAAGGGTTATATTTTTGTAAGCAATAGAAAACAAGTAGCTATTAAATGTAGGCCAATTAAGACTGCCTGAATGCTTTTTTTAGAAAAATGTATGATAATGGTAATACTCAAGGAACACTGATTGAAGACTTGCTATGACAAGAACTGTACCAAGTCTGGGTATAAAATGCTGTTTAAAAAAAAAAAAAAAAAAACCTCTAAATCTGTCCTAGAGAGTTTACATCTAGTAACCCAGTACAAGCACTAAAAGTTTACATCTAGTAACCTAGTACAAGCACAAAAAGCACCTAGTCCTACCTGCTATTCACAATACTTATTTGTGCGCCTGCCATTCTGTTGGGTGTTTTACATTTCTTACTTTAGTTCATCCTTACAACCCTTTTGGTAAGTACATTTGTACATTTATTACTCTATTTTACAGTTGAGGCTTAACAGTGTTACATAAATGACTGACTTTTACCCAGAATAAAAGCCAAAGTATTCACTAATTTTTTGGTTTTTTTTTGAGATGGAGTTTCACTCTTGTTGCCCAGGCTGGAGTGCAATGGTGCCATCTTGGCTCACTGCAACCCCTGCCACCCAGGTTCAAGTGATTCTCCTGCCTCAGCCTCCCAAGTAGCTGGGATTACAGGCACCTGCCACCACACCTGGCTAATTTTTGTATTTTTATTAGAGACAAGGTTTCACCATGTTGGCCAGGCTGGTCTCAAACTCCTGACCTCAGGTGATCCACCTGCCTCGGCCTCCCAAAGTGCTGGGATTATGGACATGAGCCACTGTGCCCAGCCTGTATTCACCAAGTTTTACAGGCCCTCTGTGATGTGCCTGCCCTAGTCTCCCTGACCTCACCTCCTGCCCCTGACCTCCCTCACTGGCTGCACAAACACTGGCTTGCTCACTGCTCCTCCAATGCTCCAGTCACTCTCCTGCCCCAGGGCCTTTGCACCAGCTATACCCTCTGCATGGAATGCCTTGCTTCTCAAGGCTGCTCCTGAGCCACCTTTGAGTCTTTGCTCCAATGCCATCTTCTGATGAGGAGCCTACTTAACAGAGCAAGGTCTCCACCCTCTGTCAATGTCAACTCCTCTTTCTTTTTTTCAATTTTTATTTTAGATTCAGGGAGTATATGTGCAGGTTTGTTACCTGGGTATATTGCATGATGCTGACATTTGACCCTTCTTTCCTTGCTTTTTTTTTTCTAAAATATGCATCATCTTCTCACATAAATTTTAAATTATTTAATACATTCATTTTTTTCTTCCCCCACTAGAATGTAGGCTTTTTGAGGTCCAATTTCTGTTTTCAGTTTAATTTACTTGCGTATCCACAGCCCTAGAACAGTGCCCAGCACATGGGAGCTGCTGGATAAACATTTACTAAATGAACGAATGAGTGAGTGAATGAATGTGAATGATGTTATATACAAGCAGCTGCCAGAGCCTATGAAGTGTACTGCCTTGTTAAATGGAATCAGGATTCTCCAAGGCCCAGTCTCAGGTCTTGAGAACGTAAGTCAAGGCAGAGCCTTAAATGTCCCACTGTGGTGTTTTAAAGTGATTAAATAACTTTAAATCTGTTTTAAAAGGAGTAAAAGCTCTGTCGACCTGAGAGGTAAGACAGAACCAGCACAACCTGCAGCCTTGGCCTTGATGAGGGCAGGAAGAGTACAGACCCACTTCACAAGTGGCTTTCAACACAGTGAGCCAAGCCACCTTTCTCTGGTCCTCGGAGACCATCTCTGTGAGCCACTTTGTGAAGCCATTCACCCCAGTGGGAAGTGTCAGAGGTGCTGGTTGATGGAGCTGAGTGGCAAAGGGCAGGTCCCATGGCAATGTTCAATTTGCCACATCCAGGAGTCAGTCCCACCAAGTAAGGGGATAAAGAGCCAGAAAGAAAATATGATGAGAATCAATAATATCCTAAGTGCTCTTGTCTGAGCTTCATAGATGAGAGGAATGCACAAATAGCATGTGGGATGAAAGAATGAATGACTGACACGGAAGGCCAGGAGAAACACTCTCAGTGAAGACGAGAGGACAAAAGCTAAAAATTAAACAGTCAGTTGCATAAATTTCTAAGGGGATTCAAAGCAGTGGATAATGTGATGGAGTGTGTATGCACACACATGCAAACACATGCGCACACACATGCACACGCACACATACATGTACACACATGCACGCACACACAAACGGACACACACATGCGTGCACACATGCACACACACATGCACACACACACAGGAGTACGAGGCAGAGAATTAAATGCATTGCAGGGTCATTGGGCCCTTTTTAAAAATAATTTTATCCTAATGCTACTTCCTTGGCATGTATATTAGTTGTTTCATTAACAATGGCAGCTTTCTGCCATTATTTTCTCTAACTCTTCAGACTAGTTTTATTTTTTGGGAAAGCTATCTGTTTCAGTTCATAACAGCATATATAAGATAAAGTGCAATCATTAACTTTTAAGCAAATTATAAATATTTATCATAAGTCCTACGTTTCTGTATACAGTCAAGATTTTTTTAAAGTTCGTATTTGTATTTTATCTCATTAAGGAAAAGGTCCTGTTGCAGAGGTCGCATCTGCTCTTGTGTCCCATTAAATCTGAACTATAAGCAGGTAATAACCAAACTGCCAAAATGCATAATGAGGCAAAATATCAGAATTAATAGACCTAACTTTGGGAATGCATAAAATGTAATACATGATATTTTCTGAGCTATAATTTCTAGATTCTAATGATGGGGAAAAATGATTAAGCCTTTGTAATACCAGCTATAATAAAGAGGAAAGAGAAAACCCATGGGTTAATGGTCTTCTGCTTACAGTGAACCAACAGGCCCATTTATTAAATGCTGTATGCTTGCTGCATCAGATCAATTCATCTGCTTAAGCCACATTTTTTCACATCATAGAACTAACCTGAAACTATTTTCCACATTTTATTTTAGACTTTTCACCCGTGTCAAATAATGTCTACTCTAACCAAGAGCAGTTCTGGGGGAATGGACTGAGTAAAATGGGAGGCCAGACCTGAGCCAGGGTGCCAGCCTCTCCTGAGACTTGTGATTCAAAGGCAGTAGCAGTGTGACCCTTCAGCCATGGCCTGTTTTTCTTCCTTAAATTCTCTGCTACCCATGTTTCTGACAATTCCCATATCCTCTGCAGCATACAAACAGAAGGACGAAATGCCAACTTTAAAAGGCATGAAAGAGGCCCATTGATAGGGTCATTAGATATAGTAAGTCAAAGCTAATAGGGTTGCTTCAAAGTGTGGACACCTGCATCAGCATTACATGGATGATGGTGGGGCCTGGGGAGATGCACAGGTAACTAACTTCCCTTCCATACTAGTTTAGAAAAACGTATGGGTTTCAGCCCTGCCTCTTCTGTACTTTTACAGACAACTCAATATGGCCACTCAGCAATTCATGTGACATTTATCAAGCACCTATGATGTGCAAGGCAGGATGCCTGTAAGAGGGGTCAGGAAGATGAATAAAGCCTTACCTGGCCCTTGAAAAGCTCACAGTCCAATAGAAGAGTCAGAGACGTTAACTTGGACTTGCCCTGAGCAGTCGGCTCATCAATTGCTTGCCCTGCTGGTATGCGTGTCAGCTATTAGGATCCTTTGTTTGATTGAGGTTACCCACCCCAACACCTTTATGTTAAACTACCTTACATTTTTTTAATGCTGAGGGAGAGAATGGATTTGATCATAGCAAATAGGAAACGAAATTATGAGCAGGTGTTGGGACCAGTCTCTTTTAGAATGATAGTGGCCGCTTTTAGCAAAACAAAGACAGCAATTCTAGATGCCTCCACCAAGAAGAGGTGGTCTGGGAGTTTTCCAATGGAAAATGGAGCCAGCTGAGCAAGGAGCACCCTGATGTTGGCCCTGTTCTTCACAGGTGGGTGGGACAAGTTGCTCACCTACTCTGGACACACACCCCTCATGCATTAAGGGAGGAGCTGGGGTTGCATCTCGAAAGGCCTCCTCCAGCTTGAAGACTTAGGATTCTATTGATGGCCACTAAGCTTGATGGCAGTTTTCAGAAGGTTCAGGGAAGAACCGAGCCAACCAGAGGTCAGCCCCTCCAACATTATAACCAAGCTAAGTGGGCAAAGGCATCCAGGGTGAATGGGACGGTGCTTGAGGAAACCAAATGCAACAAAGCCCCAGAGGAGAACTTACAAATTCTGGGCAGTGGGTGGGGAACATTACATGACCTAGCACCATGCTGGCCACAGAGGGGACACAGGGGACTCGTGATACTTATAGAGAAGTGGAGAAGAAGATAGAGGCAAGGATGGGAAAGAACAGGGAATTTGTGTATGGTGTTAAGAAGGAAGTAAAATGGACTATTATGTTAGTAATTTGTCTGAGTGGCAGAATCAATTTTAAAACTTTTAATACAGATTTTAATAGAGACATTAGTATTATAGGAAGAGGGAGTGTCTTATTAAACAAAGAACAAAAACAACAGCCTTAAAGCAGGTTTTCTCAACCTTGGTGCTTTTGACACCTTGAATTGGATAATTTTTTTGTCGTTGGGGGCTCCTCTGTATGTTGTAAGATGTTTAGCAGCATACTGTGTCCTTACTCACTAAATGCCAGTAGAATCCCTCCTTCCAAGTTATGCCAACCAAAAACATTGCTAACATCCCCTGAGGAAAGATCATTTCTGATTGAGACCACTGCCTTAAGGGAACAGTGCATTTCATACCATCAAAATTATTTTTAATCATTGCAACTCCATGAGTAAATTTAAAATGCAACACTATCATGAAGGAAGAAATGTACAACATACTATAAAGGACTAAATCCCTTATTATAGAAAGAATTTTTAGGATAAATACAAGATAAATGCCTCAGTAAATAGGGCAAAGAAATAAACAAGCAATCTACAAAAGAAACAGTCTACAGAATCATGCCATTTTATGTAATCTTAAACACAAATAAAATGTTATGTATTTATTTGTATGTATATTTACTGGAGGATGGAAAGGAGGGAGGGAGGAAAATAGAAAAGGAAAGAATGAAGAAGGGAAGCAGGTAACTAGAATGGGCCATTGTTTTAGTGATTTGTATGAGCAATAGCATCAGTCAGGGAACTTTTAAAACACAGATTCCCCAGCTCCAGGCCATTCATCAGAAACTCTAAAGGTGAAGCCTAGAAACCTGTATCTTTCAACATTTCCCAGATGATTCTGATGCACCTGGTCCCAAAACCAAAATTTAGAAATTGTTAGTACAAACTACAGGTTGGCAAATTACAACCACAGGCCAAATCCAGTGTCTGTTTTTGTAAATAAAGCTTTATTGGAATACAACCACAGCCACCTGTTTATGTGTTGACTGCTTTTGCAATACACCAGCAGTTGAGTAGTGACAACTGAGAGCACCTGGCCCACAAAGCTTATATGATATTTGTTATCTGGCCCTTTAGTTTGCCAATCCCTGATCTAGACAGTACAGACTTTGGGGTTCACAAAAGAGGGAAAACAGGTAGGTGGGGTCACCTGGAAAGACTTCAAAAAAGAAAACTATCTTGAACAGGGCCCTAAGAGTTTGATAGCAATAACATCTATTTTCTCCCCCCATGCAACTCCCTAATTGGACTGCTGTGCACCAAGTGATTAAATAACAGAAGGACCTTTGGCAAAACAACTTAAAGGACCAGATATTCTTTTAGTCATAATTATGTGCAGGAAGGTTGCAGAATAAATCTTGGTACTATGAAAAGAATGCTCATCTAGATAGTCCACCTTGAAGCAAGAACACAATAAAGGGTCATACCCCTACCTTTCCTTCACTAGAAGAAATATGGAAATTATGCCTGTACCTTTCCATCCATCAGCCGAACTAAAGGGAGATGAATGATGAGCAACCCATGCCAAGGCTAAATATAGAACTAGGTGGACCCATGGAAGACGATGGGTGGGGAAAGATCACACAGACTAAGGGGATATTGAAATATCAGGAGAGTGTCTGTGTCTGCCAATTGGAGATGGGGGCTACAACAAAGATGACTCCAGAATTTATAGCTTAGTGTTACTGGAGAAATGAGAATGAACAATTGCCACCTGGAGGTACCGCGATATGGGAGGGAAAGACTGAGGTTCCAGTCTCATTTGCAGGTGATTTTGGACAAGGCAAGAAGGCTTCCTGGGGCTCAGCATGCTCAACGGTAAAAGGAAGGGATGGGACTAGAACGTTCTAAAGGCCTTTAAGTTCTTAATATTGTGTTTCTGTGTCCAAAACAGGAATTACAGTGGTTGTAAATGTCATCTTCCTTCTGAAACGCAAATGAACAATGTTGGGGTCCAACTGTCACAGTATTTTTGTCTCAAAAAGAAATTTTTCCCACCTTCTTCAATAAGGATTTCAACTATATTCCAACACCAACTGCTTACTCACTAGGAATAAAGATATAAAAAAAATCACTATAGTGCTTATGCCAGTAGTAGACTCAGCCAAGAAATGCATCCCAAGATTTTTTTTCCAAATCCAAATAATAAAAATGCTCATTCGCTTTACTGAATCAAGAACTACATGTCTTAGTGAAATACACATTCCATGTTTTGATAGGTCTTTACTTCTGTATTAGAAACTCTACATCAATTCAAAAAATTACTCCAAGACTAATTTGGTCAATCCATTATTCCCTCAATTCTGAGTCAGCTTTCTTGAAACCAGCTTGTCCTGATTTTTGTATGTGAGTTGAGTCACATTTGTAAGTAGGCTAAAAGGAAATTATAAGCAGAATTGAAACATGTGGCTATAAAATGAATCCATTAAAAATAAACTCTTACATATTGTTTCCCTACTTTTTCATGCTGTCTCTTTAAAACATACTCAATTACCTTGAGATTTCGAGGTAATTGCTTTAGTCTGATTAACATGTAGTGATAAGTCATAGTGATGAATCTATAAGCCCTGCTCAGTTGCAGATCTATCAAGCATTAAATGAATTGTTCTTCAAAAACCTGATCTTCCCTTTGTCCCTTGGTTTCCATATTTAACTAAGTCCTAAGAGATAGCACTCAACTGCACTTACTGACATAGGCACACCAGCCTCAAATGAAATGCTTTTTTTTTTTTTTTTTTTTTTTACTTGTAGTCATTCAAAGACCAGTTTCTTGAATAAAAAAGTTGCAGAACAATTCCAGTGCATACATTTTTGTTTCACCTCTCATCAGAGACACTCATACATCCTATCAAACTTTTTTACGAAACCACAATGCCATCAATACAGGAAATATGTCAACTTCTGCCTCTTTCATACTCAGGAAAAGAAGTCTGCAAGCAAACTGGGAATTAAATTTCCTGTGAAGATTGTATGATCATCTCAACCAATGCAGAAAAAACTCTTATTAAATTTAACATCTAGGTAGAGTGAAGACTTTTAGCAAACTAGGAATAGAAGGAAACTTCTTTTATCTGATAAGGAGTATCTACAAAAAACCTTCAGCAAATATAATACTTATTGGTGAAAGGTAGAACAGTTTCTCTCTGAAATCAGGAAGAAAGCAAGGATGTTTGCTAATACCACTTCCATTGAGCACTGCACTAAAGGTCCTACACAGTGCAATGAGGCAAAAATAAAAAGAAAGTATAAGGATCCAATAAGAAAATAAGCTGTCAATTAGAGACTATATGATTATTCATGCAGATAAATTATTAAAATATGGAACTTCAGCAAGTTTGCTGCATGCAAGATCAAAATTTACCAAAAAATAAAAATATTTTGCATCTCCATGTATCAGCAGCAAACTAAAGATAATTTTCTCAAAGGTACAGTTTATAATAGATAAAAAAGTTAAATTCCTAATAATAAATCAAATGTTAAAAATGCATGATCTCAGTGAAGAGAATTGTAAAGGGGGAATATTCCAGTCATGAATTAGAAAACTTGATATTAGAAAGACTCAAATTTTTCTTAACTTACAAGATTCAATGCTGCTGCAACAGAAATCACAACATTTGTGTGCTTCTGTAAAATGGCCCACGATAGCACAGACACGCTTGAATAAGAACAATGTGGGAGGGCTTGCTCTATTAGAAAGCAGGAATTTTAAAGCTATGGTAATTAGGATAGCATGATATTGGCAGAAAGATGAACAAATAGACCAACGGAACAGAGACAAGAAACAGAAAGGATCACGCAGGGACACTTGACTTCTAGAATAGAGTCTTTTCAATAAACTGATATCCAATGAGAAAAAAATGAAGATTTTTTCCTCTCTCAAGTCATATACAAAAATAAACACCAATTGGATTGTAGATCCAATTGAAAGGTAAAACATTAAACTTCAAAAAGATAATAGAAGAGAATATCTGTATAACCTTATAGTAAACAAATATTTAATAAACAGAACACAAAGAGTACTAACTATAAGAATATTAATGTTAAATGACGAGTCAATGGGTGCAGCACACCAACATGGCACATGTATACATATGTAACAAACCTGCACGTTGTGCACATGTACCCTAAAACTTAAAGTATAATAAAAACAAAAAAGAATATTAATGAGCTGGATGACAACAGTTATAGTACACTGATAAAATATACTATACAGCCATGAAAAAGAAAGAACTATAGCCTTATACAACAAGTAGAACAAATTCCCCAAACACGATGTTTTTTCCACTTGTGTAAAGATTGTAAACAGCAAAAGTGACCCATGCTTGAAGTCAGAAGAGTGATTAACTTTGCGGAGCTGGGAGAGGTGGGGACGAGGAAGCTGCTGGAGGGCAACATTGTCAACCTTGATCTGAGTGGTGGTTACACAGGAGTTCATTTTATGATAATACATTGAGCTGTACATATTTGGGGGGGTGCTTTTCTGTACATATTTTGTGCTTTGCAATTTTGGAAAATTGTTTTTAAAACACCTACCATGTACACATATCTGACATACTCTTTGTTCCTTGGTTGTCATATTTAAGAAAGATGATGAAACTAACTTGCCTCTACCCAAAAGTAACCATAAGGTTCCTTCCTGATTTTCCTCCCAGGCAAGAATGGCACACAGATTCCAGAGTGACGTTCCCTCCAGCACAGCGGCCACATGAAGCCACAGGGACCAGGAGAGCCAGCAGAAGCCAAAATCCAGCAGCCTCTGTGTCCTCCTAATGAGTTTGACCTTCCTCCTAGAAGACACAGAAAGTCAATGAAACATGCCAAACAGGGGTGGAAACTCAAGTCAGAGTAGCACTTTGAAAAGAACTTTTCACTTTTGTTGGGGACCCCAAAGACAGGGACTCCAAACGTTTTAAATGTTCTCATTTCTTTATTTTTTAAATAGGACAAATGACATGCTCTTTATTTTTAAAGAATAAATAAAGAACAAATGACACCAACGTGGGGTAGCAGGGAGTTGGAAAACCAGGCACATAGTAGGCTCTCAAAAAATATTTCTTGTCTGAAACAAAGAAGAGACCCCATTGCTTTCTAGATCATTCTTTATTCAGAGTATTCCCTACCAGGAAGAGTGTTCTTCTGTATCTGTTAGGCTCGGTGGCCTGGGATCCTTAAGAGAAGTTGGAGAGAGAAATCTATGAGTGCCTGTGAAACCAGGTGCAAGAGCAGAAAAATCAGGGTCACCTTGTTTAGTAAAAGTCAGAGGAGGCTTTGGGTTGAGCCGTCAAGTGCCAAGTGTTCTTGGGTACCTGCCTGGCCTCTTGACTACTTTGATGTGTGTTTTTCTCTCTGCAGGCACACAAAATTCCCTCTGCTCTCTTTTCAGCTTTTCTAACCTTACTTGGAAACAGCTGCTCTAATTTTAATACCCATCTGCTCCCGGGAATAGGACAAAAATCAGTGGCTCTGCAGATAAATCTAAAGCCTTCGGGTATCCAACCTCATTTATCTGGAGATAAGCCTTCTATATACAGCAGACTTCATATAGACAGCTACACTAAGAACAAAACTAAAAAGGAAAATGAGTAAAAATTCAAGCCACCAAAAGAGCAGGTGGCCCTAGATATCCAGTACCAATTGTTTTAAAATCAACAAGAGCCAAAGACCCACAAATTGCACATGTGTTCAGATTGTCTCATTGCAAGATTAAAAAGAGGATCTTTGATTGCCTAGCAAATCTGCTCAAAGGCCAGGGTTGTTTTATTGTTTTTTTCCATGAGGAAGCTGAGAGGACCTTTGTAGTCATGAAAGACAAAAGAAACAAAAGAAAAAAATAATAACAAAACAAAAAACAGGGCTGAAAGTGGAAGAGGTCACCTGTAAAAGCCCTACCAACTAGAAACAGTCATGGATTGTGAAGCAGAGAAACAAGGATGGTCACAACACAGACGGGAGTCTCTGCAGCCTAGGAGTTCAGACAGGAAGCAAAGGGATGAGGACAGAAACCCACCATCACCTTAATTCTGCAGCTCTGTGTACGCCATATATAAGCTATACAGGGAAGCAGAAGAAACCTGTATAATTGTATCTATTGAAGCAGTATGGCAAAGGTACTGCAGCTTTGAAGACACTCTACAATACTGATCATTCAAATTCTCTCTTTTAAATGCAAACATTTAGCATTTCCAATTAAGGCATAAAATTAGAAGGCTAGAAGAACCCACTGGGAAAACTGTCAGAAAAGTATAGCCATATAGAATTAATGGCTTTTCAAGCAAACAATTTTTGAACACAGAGCATCCTCTGAAATGTTTTAGAATGTTGATGAAATCAATCCCATTTGATAAGGCTTGCCATGTTGAACTATGTGAATTGTTAGTGTATAAAGATTATAGACACCATACCAGCCTGGGCAACATGGCGAAACCCCATCTCTACAAAAAAAAAAAAAATGCAAAAACTAGCTGGGCATGGTGGCACACACCTGTAGTCCCAGCTACTTGAGGGGCTGAGGAGGGAGGATTGCTTGAACCTAGGAGGCAGAGGTTGCAGAGAGCCAAGACAGCACCACTGCACTCCAGCCTGGGTGACGGAGCAAGACCCTGTCTCAAAAACAAAGATCATAGACACGTGACTTATCTTGCATATGCAAATGCCATAGGCATCCATACAACAGAAACTTCGATGGAAATTTTCACTATTTGGGATTTTAATTGAACTGATGGCCAGGCCCTTCTCCAGTGAAAAAAAATTAGATAAAATTAAAAATGCTGTCATTTGGAGGTAAGCTTTAAAAAGGGGTGGAAGAAAAGGGGGATCCTCAAGTTTCAGGAATGATTAGAAAATTCACAACCAGAGAACTTAGCACATGATGACACTGCATTGACCACACAGCCTACAGAGCTGGAAGTAAGACCTACAGTTCTGGGAATTGGGGTTCTAAAAATCACATGGGAGTGTTCCAGCTCTTTTAGAATCTGTCTAGCAGGCTTTCTGGTTTTTACAGGAAGGTCCCCCTCACACACACACACACATACTCAAATGAGGATAGGAAATGGGGACTTGAGCACAGGAAAGGAGAGGCAACTATAACTAAGCCCACACATGAAGCCTCTTAGAGCCTCCTGTCTGTTTAGAGAGAGCAGAAGGGTGACTAGAGAGATCCGCCAGCAGGCCTGAGGTAACAGCAGAAAAACTGACATCTCTACGGTCTTTAGATTAAAAAAAAATAAAATTCCCATGAATAATTAAAACCTCCCATATGAATGTCCCCTGTGATTAACAACATCTCCTTCATGTGGACATCCTAAATCAAAAATTAACATTAAAAATGTGTTTAGGGCCAGGTGCAGTGGCTCACATCTGTAATCCCAGCACTTTGGGAGGCCAAGGCAGGCGGATCACTGGAGGTCAAGAGTTCAAAACCAGACTGACCAACATGGTGAAAACCCTGTCTCGATTAAAAATGCAAAAATTAGCTGGGGGTGGTGGTGCGCTCCTGTAATCCCAGCTACTCGGGAGGCTGAGGCAGGAGAATGGCTTGAACCCGGGAGGCGGAGGTTCTGGTGAGCCAAGGTGGTGCTATTTGCACTCTATTCTGGGCAACAAGAGCGAAACTCCATTTCAAACAACAACAACAAAAAAAAAACCAAAAACAAAAAAAAAAACGTGTTTAGGATCAGTACAGAAGTGGAGTGACACTTTTCACAATACAGGACACATGGGACTCACACACATGCATGTGTACACACAGACTCTTATCAAATCAGCGCACAGTAAAAAATTACAAACCATACAAGGAAATAAGCCACAATTGGCACTTGGAACTGTGGATAAAGGGTCAACAAAACCTTTTCCACTCCTGCATGAATATATATTTATGCATTTTAAGATGAAATAAGATGCTTAAAGTAGATCTAAAACTTTTTCATAATTCCTCACAACTTATTTAATTAACTGACCTGATTAACTGTCCTGATACCTTTGATAAGAAGACTTCTACTAAAGATATTAATAGCTAAGATTTCTGAGTGCTTATGCTATATCTGGCATGGTTCTCGACGTGCTCCCTATATTAATCCACTTAATCTTCACTATCACCCTGTGAGGCAGGTACTGTTATCTGCATATTATCTCTGAGGCTCAGAAACTAACTTGTTCACGGTCCTTCAGCTAGTAACATAATGAGAATACTAATCCAGGTAGGACAGTACAATTCCAATCAAAATCCCATGCTTCTTTTTTGTTTTCTGACTTATCAAATTGATCCAAAACACAAATGAGAGATGAAAGGACCAAATATTTTCAAGATAATTTGAAGAAGAATAAAGACACATGGCTTTATGCCCCCCCAGAAATAAAAATTTATTATAAATCTATAATTACATTGAACAATGTTTCAGATGAGAGAGCACAGAGACTTGCCATGTAGAGAAACTTAGAATATAACAGGGAAGGCATTAACAATTAGCGTAGGAAGGATGGGCACAATAGCTCACGCCTGTAATCCCAGCACTTTGGGGGGCCGAGGTGGTCGAATCACTTGGGCCCAGGAGTTCAAGACCAGCCTGGCCAACATGATGAAACCCCACCTCTACTAAAAATACAAAGTTAACAGGGCATGGCGGTACATGTACGTAATCCCAGCTACTCGGGAGGCTGAGGCACAAGAATTGCTCGAACCCAGGAGGCAGAGTTTGCAGTGAGCCGAGGTCATATCACTCCACTCCAGCCTGGGTGACAGAGTGAAACTCTGTCTCAAAAAAAAAAAAAAAAAAAAAGTAGTGTAGGAAAGATCAACTTTTTAGTAAGTGATACTTGAATAATTGCTAATTGCTGACCCCTGGGACTGACATAAATATCTAACTGATACCATACATCTACACACACAATGAATTCCAGATGGATTTTGTAGGACAATGTTAAAAATACAACCTCAAAACTTTTAAATCAGGAGTTGACAAATTACAGCTCACAGACCAAATGTGGCCCATCACCCAATTTTAATAAATCAAGTTTTATTGGAGCACAGTCACACCCGTCAGTGTGTCCATTGTCCAAAGCTGCTTTCCCACAGTTGAGTAGTTGCAACAGACACGTGGCCCACAATGCCTAAACTATTTACTCTCTGGCTCTTTGCTGAAAGTTTGCTCATTCCTGCTTTAGATGAAAATACAGGACAATATCTTTATGACATCAAGATAGAAAAGAATCTCTTAAATAAGACTCATAAAAGGTGAATAAATTAAACCGCATGAAAATTTAAATGAATGAACTTGAGCTATATCTGAAAGCCACAGACAAATCGCAGAAACACCATAGTGAGTGGGAAAAGAGCAAGTTGTGAAAGGATCCTGCAGTGTCATACGTCTATGCACGTTTTATGCCTGCATCGTAAAAATATTTTAAAAGACAGAAAGCTTACAACCCAACTTGGAACAATCATTGTTTCTGGGTAGAGAGGGACGGAAGTGGGTTGGGGAGGAGTAGGGTAGTGGCAGTGAGGGCAGCGGGCTTTAACTGTATTTGCCTGTTTTATTTTTTTAATAATTGTGAACCAATATGGCAGAATGACGTTTGTTGAATCTCAGTGGCAGATGCTAATTATACTATTCTCCGTTCTTTTCTGTAGGTTTAAAATAGTTCATAATAAAGATTTTAATTAAAAATGTGATCTTGGTTGGGCATAGTGGGTCACACCTGTAATTGCAGCACTTTGGGAGGCCAAGGCAGGTGGATCACTTGAGGTCAGGAGTTCAAGACCAGCCTGGCCAACATGGTGAAACCCCATCTCTACTAGGAATACAAAAATTAGCCAGGCGTGGTGGTGAGCGCCTGTAATCTCAGCTACTTGGGAGGCTGAGGCAGGAGAATCACTTGAACTCAGGAGGCAGAGGTTGCAGTGAGCTGAGATCACCTCACTCCAGCTTGGGCAACAAGAGTGAAACTCCATCTCAAAAATAAATAAATAAAAATGTGATCTTCATCATTTAAGCAACTTATCTGTTCCAGGCATTTCTGTAGCCCAGGGGCTGGCAAATTCTGACCCACAGGCCAAATCTGACCTGCAACTTGTGTCTGTACAGCCTATGAGGCAAGAATGATTTTTATGCTTTTTAAAGGTTGAAAAATCAAAAGAAATTAATATTCCAAATAATCATGTAAATGTTCGATAAGATTCAAGTTTCAGTGCCCATCAATAAAGCTTTATTGAAACACAACCACACTCATTCGTTTTACATACTATCTGGCTGCCTTCACATGGCAACGGCACAGGTGAACAGTTGCCACAGAGACCTTGTAGCTCACAACGCTGAAAATATTAACTATCCGCCCCTTTACAGAAAAAGTTTGCTAACCCCTGCAGTAGGCCCTGAAAACATGCAAAGCCTCTGTTCCTAAAGTGCTGGTGGAGGGACACAATGACAAACACCATAGACACAGCAGCAGTGTCACACATTGCTGCTTATGTGTATGACCCAATGCAGGAAAAGGCAAGGACGATTTTCTTCCGTGGATTGTACATTCTACTTTTTATAGCTTCAATAAAAATGGCTAAATAATTGTGGAGCTCTCCCAATGAGGCAGGAGTAATGTCTGGATTGTAATATTTTTACTATCTTCTTCTTCCCAGAATTATATCACCAATTCAGCCCATTTGCTAGAAATATTCAGAATGTGAAATTTTATCACATAAAAGTTTTTGTCATGAGAAAAATCAATCCATCCTGCAAAAATTATAATAGGAATTTAAATAACACCATAACTTTGCAGATGATTATTTTAATGTCATTTGTGTTTTAAGTTCTGTTTGATGTAAAATATTAACATTGTGCCCTGGTACCATTTGTTTTGATGATGGAAGGTTTTCAGACTTTGGAATAAGCCATGCCCAATAAACCTAAGCACAAGTTCTGAAAATAAACAGGAAGGATGAGTGTCCTTTATCAACGAAGAGAGCAAATGACCCAGAAAAGGGAGCATTTGTGGCCCACTGTGTCATGCTGCAGAAATCACAGGAAACACTCTAAACGGCCTCTCAGCCCATGGATGCGGTAGAAGAGAACGGTTTCCTGGAAAGTAGTAAGTTCACTTAGAAGAATGTTATTCAGAAAGCAACTGTTCCACATTCTTAACTGAGACCTGCATTCAGATGGCCAGTTCTATCCAGCGGGGAGCCTGCATCTGACGTTCATGAGGATGGCTCAGGGTCATGGGAACACCATCAATGGGTTTGCATTTGCTCCGTTTGGCAATGCACAGGAATGTATCATTTCCTCAACTGCCGACAGTGTACTGGAAGATTGGTCACCAGGACTGGGTTCCAGTCTGCGGTCCTTTCGTGATACTTAGGCATCTTAGAGAACTGTAAGAGCAGCTTCGTTTGGCAATGCACAGAAATGTATCATTTCCCCAACCACCGACAGTGTACTGGAAGATCAGTCACCAGGACTGGGTTCCAGGCTGCAGTCCTTTCGTGATGCTTATGCATCTTAGAGAACCATAAGGGCAGCTTCCAAGTCTGTCAAATGCCAATATGGCAATGTGTATGCTGCTTATATCCACAGTTCCCAAACTGTGTGCCAAAGTGCCATGGGGTGCCAAGCTGAAGTCACAGGGCACCACAGACTATATTTTTTAAATTTTCAAGAGAAACACAGGATCTACAACTTCTGTCAGACATTTCACAAACTACTAGCTAGAAGTAGTTCATTGTTTCAACATTAGATCCTATTACATTTTGATGATACCATAACTTACCAAAGCTGGGTTTTTCAGCAATTGCTGGGATAAAAAAAGCAAACACTCCCTGACAGTCGATGTGAACGGGAAATGAGGTGATCAACTGAGCAGCTGTATAGTGCCCCACAGGCACATAGTCCCAGCAGTATGTAACTGTGATTGCTTAAGAATAAAGTAAATGTATTTTTTCTTTCAATTTATGTGTTATTTTTTTCAAACAGCTACAACGTCGTTTGCACATAAGTTGTTAGGACCCAACTACTTAATAAAAAGAACCATTAGCAATACCTTTTGGCCTGAAGCACTATAAAAAATTTACTGGGATGCTAAGGCCACCAGGAACCAAGAAAGTTTGGGAATCCCTGGCTTACATGAAAACAGTTGTTGTGACACAACACATTAAAAGTTCATCATAAAATGGGTCACTTTATGAATTACATAAGAAGTAAATTTACAAAGTTCTGCCACTTAACAATTGTAGAAATCTCAATAATCAGTCCTCATCTTCTAAAAGAACCAAATAGCTGGAATTCCAGGAGACCAGTAGGCAGACCATAGACAGAACAGGCTTATCGGCAAATTGATTGAAATCAACTAGGTTGGCAAAGCATGCAACTGACACAGCTCTGAAAGATCCCCACAACCACTCCGACCTTGTGAGGTTTCACCTTCGCTTTACAGAGAAGGAAACCAAAGTCCTACGAGGTTACATGCAGGTTTAGCGTCCCTAAGTGACAGAGCAGAACTCCAACCCAGTTCTTTGAACTTGACTCCACCAGCCCTTCCTCTAAGATGTACTGACAGGAAATCATAAATAACCACCTTGAAACCTTCGTCACATAGTGTCGGTGGCATGTTACACCATCTCCATAACCACTCAGTCCTGAGTCTCTTTGAAGCCCTTTTCTTCAATATGCAGGTAAGGAGTATGAAGCTTTTGCATTGGTAGCCTGTCACTTTTTGTTATCTTATTGTTCCTATGTTTTAGCAGCTGATCAATCACAACGTGGATTAAGGCATTAGTTGCAAACTGAAGTCAACCATACTCTGGAGTCAAGCGCTACTAGGGTCAAATCCCAGCACGGCCACATAATACCTCTTAGTCCTTAAGCAGTTAAAGTAACTTCTCAACTCTTCACTTTTTGAATATTTGAAATGGGGATAGTACTTTCTTTGAGGCACTGCTGAGGATTATCAGAGAGAATCTAGGACTTGGGTATAAAACTCTAATCAGTGGAATTGGGATCTCTGGTCACCCACATAAATATCAACTGAGCAGGCCAGAAAGGCTTCAACTGAGTCCACTATTGGGGATCAGACATTATGGGCATTCTAGATACACTGGGGGACCCTGGTGGAAGCGTGACTGTTAAAAGGACAAAACATCCCAGAGAGAGATTTACCATAAAGGGAGAAGGCATCTGGTAGAGCCAGCCACAGCCAGTAAAGATGCCTCAGGTGAGGGAGAACAGCTCTGGGTCCAAAACTTCCACTGGTATCAGACTTAGACTGACCCAGCTGTGCATGAGAGCTGTCCACAAAGAGAGCTGTCCCTCGGAAGGTTGCAGCTCTATGATTCCAGAAGCTTCGCTGCGGACACAAAGCTGGGTGGAACATGCTGGGCTCACTGTTTTTTGCACTTTGCCAGAATGGCCTGGAGTTACCAGGCTATTTGGCCCAGGTTTCGTTTTGACCAATAGTAGGCACAATGAGCTCCAAACTGGTTATCTTTGGTCTTCTGACCTAACATCTAGAGTCTGTGATAATTTTATGAAGGACTCAGTTATTTACTTTCCTTATCACATCTACACACACAGGGAGAGAGAACCGGATGAACCAATAAGAAATCTTAAAGTGACAAGTTCTATTACTATGCGGTAGAAAGCAAGAACTTATTCCAATATACAAAACTATTTTGGACCAAAATATGTATTTGCATATTTCAGGCAAATGTACAAGTGACTTGCTAAAATAAAACAATAGCTTATCTCTAGTTAAAATTCAATCGCACTTGCATCCTCATTAAAACATTTGCATTGTAGAATGTCCAACATGAGATACTGTTATCAGTATCTCTATTGTGCCCAGCTCTTCAGGGAAGATTTTCAGCAAACAGCCATTAAAAATCTAATTTCACTGAATAGAATATAGATTAACGGCCAGTTCATTCTATAAATATTGCTTCTAAAAACAGAAGTTTTGCTGGTAACAGGAAAAAATAAAATCCAAACAGCAGTACCAATCACTACAGCAGCATTTTTAGTAGTTTGGCAATCAGTATGAACCATTGTAAAAAGCAAAATCAAGCATTCAAGCGTGTGGCTGCCAAAGAGCCAGATCACCTGAATTACAGTCACAGCAAATTTAATTTATGAACAATAACACACTCAATGCATTGTGTAGAAAATAAAATTCATCACAAATTTTCATATAACTGAGCAGTGCTATAAGCGTTGAAAATAGGATTTCCAAACCTAAAAATAACCCTGTAAGGCAAATATTACCAACTCCATTTTAGAGGTGAGACATCTAAGACTTAGAGAAGTTCACAGACCACAAACATAATATATGGCACAGGGAAGAGTCAATACCAGATTGTTTTTACTGTACTCTACATTTCCAAAAAAATGATTTTAATCATTTACTTTAAAGGAAAGACTTGAGCTGGGTGAATCTTAGCATACATTCAGAAACAAGTAACTACATAGAGTATCAAGCCCCCAAATCATTAGTCTTTGTTTCAGCCATCCTTCATAACTGTTGAGCTTTAAATTCCTTTTTTTTTTTTTTTTAAACCATCATTCTCAGCAAACTACCGCAATGACAAAAAACCAAACACCGCATGTTCTCAGTCATAGGTGGGAATTGAACAATGAGAACACATGGACACAGGAAGGGGAACATCACACTCCAGGGCCTGTTGTGGGGTGGGGGGAGGGGGGAGGGATAGCATTAGGAGATATACCTAATGTTAAATGACAAGTTAATGGGTGCAGCACACCAACATGGCATATGTATACATATGTAACAAACCTGCACATTGTGCACATGTACCCTAAAACTTAAAGTGTAATAATAATAAAAAAATTAAAAAATAATAATAATAATAAAAACAAAAATAAGTAAATTCCTAATCATGCATGCTAATTAAAGGACATCATGGCACAGACAAGCAAGTTAGGAGTAAGGCAAAAGTAATTTTGTTTGGCACTGAGCAGAGTTTGAGATTTACATCTGAAGACAAGCATCTAAAAATTCAAGATCCATCAGAAAAAAACATGAAACACAAAAAGATGGAATGTTCGTTTCTCAAGTCACCCAGCCTTTCTGAAGTCCTCTACCGTTGAGAACAAGTGAGAGTAGCTCCAAGCCCAGTCTCCTGGCCTTAACTCCGTCCTCCTTCCCACCCTGTTTCTGGACTCTCCTACAGGACATTTTTATTAACAGGGTCATAATTTCCTGGGCCAGGGAGGTAGCTCTGTATGCCCCAAAGACTTTCTTGCAGTTTTTCTGGAGCTAGACAGGGTTGTCTTGAGGCTACAGAATGAGGCAAAGAACAGAGCTATGAACCCGGGCATGAGAGACTGGGCTCCAGCCCTGCCTCCTCTGCAGACTGGACAGTGACTCTGAATTGCAGCTTCCTCATATAAAATCTAAAAGACCAGTGCCCACTTTCCTCATGGCTGGTTAGAGAAATCAAAAGTACAGTGCAATATGATCTTAGGTGATTATTTTAAAGTTGTATTAATATTTACCTCCCATTACCCAAGATACAGTCACTTGAGGTCTAACATTCTATATGTATAGTCGCTTTTATTTGCTAGGATTAGGAACTAATCTACAAAGACTTTATCTACTAGGATTAGCAGTAACATTTATCACCAAAGTTTCATTCTTAGAAGGGTAAATGGGAATTTACAATAACGACAGAGTCGAGGCAGGACAGTTGGTGACACCTCCCCACCCCCACTCAATGATGCATTTTCCAAGTCTTCCACAGGGTTTAGAATTGTTCTGTAGAGGCCGGGCGTAGTGGCTCATACCTGTAATCCCAGCACTTTGGGAGGCCGAGGCAGGCGGATCACCTGAGGTCAGGAGTTCGAGACCAGCCTGACCAACATGGAGAAACCCCATGTCTGCTAAAAATACAAAATTAGCCAGGCGTGGTGGCACATGCCTGTAATCCCAGCTACTCGGGAAGCTGAGGCAGAAGAATCGTTTGAACCTTGGAGGCGGAGGTTGCGGTGAGCCGAGATTGTGCCGTTGCATTCCAGCCTGAGCCACAAGAGCAAACCTCTGTCTTAAGGAAAAAAAAAAAAAAGGCCGGGCAGTGGTTCACACCTGTAATCCCAGCACTTTGGGAGGCCGAGGCGGGCGGATCACGAGGTCAGGAGATCGAGACCATCCTGGCTAACACGGTGAAACCCTGTCTCTACTAAAAATACAAAAAAAAATTAGCCGGAAGTGGTGGCGGGCGCCTATAGCCCCAGCTACTAGGGAGGCTGAGGCAGGAGAATGGTGTGAACCCGGTAGGCAGAGCTTGCAGTGAGCGGAGATCGCGCCACTGCACTCCAGCCTGGGTGACAGAGCGAGACTCTATCTCAAAAAAAGAAAAAAAGAATTGTTTTGTAGAGGACAAAGTGTCACATTTCTGTGGTGGTCATCCCTTCACTAGGAGACTAGGGGCAAAAAAAAAAAAAAAAAAATCTCTCTAAAGCTATTGCAAAGCAAGCAGCCACAAGAAGTGAGGGTAGCTAGGATCCAGCTAAGAGTCTGGGTTTCCGAGGGTTTAATTCCCCAGGTAGACATGGACCTGCATGCAGGAATCTGAATGATAAGGCCAGCATGGCATGGAATGCTTTATCAAAGTTTAAAAGTGAAGGGACCCCTTTTACTGGAAAACAAGTTTCACAAACACCCAATGTTAACCTCCATTAAAGTTGTTACTCAAATAGATACAAGTATATTTTTATTAAAAACTGCAAAACTGATAAACTTAAATTAATATAATGTGGTAGAAAATATTATTTTGCTGCAGCTAGTTGGTTGCTCATAGGTGACCATGCTATGAAGTTTCTCTGGAGTGTGCCCACTGATGCTACTACCATGGACCGCCATGGGCTATGGGGCCACCATGGGCCATGTGATGTGGACTCCTCCCACATCCTCTCCTCATTCAACCCACCTTGAAACTTTTGTCCTATGGTTCCATGTGACTTTGGGCCTTCACTTGGAGCAAATACATCATTTACTTATTACCGATTTTTTTTTCTCATTGGCCAACTCTATGATCAACCCAAACAGGCCTTGTATCTCAGAGTGGTACTCAACCATAAAGTGGTCACTTCTGATCTAGGGTGATGGTAACAAGAGAGCACACAAACATTACACGTTGTCTTAGCCAACTCACAGACCTCCCTGAGAATACACCCACAGACAGTGTGTGTGTCTCTCCTTCCTCTTTCTGTCCCCAGAAACATTGCTGTAGAAGAACACTAACTGGGGAATCAAGAGAACAATGGCACTCTCTATCCACTTGTGGTCATCATCTCCACTCTCTGGGTGTCATGGGTGAAGTGAGGGAGCTGTCTCAAATCTAGATCATGTCTAGGGCCCTTGGCAGGTCCACCTTCTATAATGCCATTAATCTCTAATACCCTGGGGTGATGCCAGGACCATCTCTGGGCAAAAGGCTCACATAGGCTAAGTGAGCAGTCCTAATGTATCTTAAATCATGGTGTTTATCTGGACACGTGGCTTGTCCCGGTCTCTGGGCTGAGGCCTTTGGCATGCTTATGCAGATGGGAGGGTCTGCTGCAGGTTGCTCTGGCCACGCTGTGACAACTTGCCCTGGAAAGGTCCTGAATACGGCTAATTCTGGCAGACACCAGAGCACATCCACTGAAGAAGAACCAAAAGATGAAAAGCCGGCATTTCAACCTTGCATTGATTTCAAAACATGCAAAATGAATTCAATAAATAGGAAATCCTTTATGACACTTGATTTTATTTATCAAAACTTAACATTAGCTCTACAACAAGTAAAAATCAGGATGGAGAGTATGGTAACTAAAATAAGAAAAAAAGAGCTCCCTTTCTAGATTCCATAACAGTAAATGTACATTCCAGAACAGAGATTATGACATGGTTATATTTCCAGTATTTAGATCCAATTTATTCAAATAATTGCAACCTAATTGTGTGGTGCTATTTTAAATACTGATTTGCTTTGCTTCCCATTTAAATTATAACCTCATCATCTGTGACTGTTATTCCAAATATGTTCCTTATAATCTAGACAATGAAATAGTAATTATAATTTTGAAAATTAGCTTTGCTTAGATACAACTGTTCTCAATAACTTTCAGTCCTCTGAAAAAGGCTCTTAAAGACCGATCCACCAAGCACATTGGTTGTATCCTTTTCTATTTCAATTTTCTAACACACAGAAAAAAAGAGTTTATATTTTTTGCTGATATTATAAGTCATTTATTTCCATACTTCATAAAGAAGACAAAGGACAAATAGATTTTTGTTATAAGCATGAAAAGAGTCCCAGGTCAGAAATTCAGGCTGGGCATGCTAGCTGTCATCTATAATCCCTGCACTTTGGGAGGCCAACACAGGAGGATCACTTGAGCCCAAGAGTTCAAGGCCAGCCTGGGCAACATGGCAAACCCCATCTCTACCAAAAATACAAAAATTAGCTGGGTGTGGTGGCACACACCTGTGGTCCCAGCTACTTAGGAGGCTGTGGTGGGAGGATCGCTTGAGCCCAGGAGGTCAAAACTGCAGTGAGCCAACATCATGTCACTGATTATGTGACTGCACTCCAATCTGGGCGACTGAGTGAACGTTGTCTCGAAAAACAAAAAAGAAAAGAAATGTAGTCACCTGATCTTCGAGAAGTCACATGACCCCTGGGCTTTTGTTGCTACATCCATCCAATGGAGATAACCCCACTTTTCCTGCAAGAGGCAGGAGCTGTGGCCCAATGGCCTTCAGAGCCTGCCAGTCCTATATTCTGATAGATATATAATGTAGGCAAGAGAGCATGACAGCTGTTTTTTTAATCACAGGTACTACTGGCCAGGAAATAGTGAATCCAAAATTCCCCTAAGAGTCTGGAGGTAGGTGGAAATACATAGTGTTATTACACAAAAAGCTTCATGCTGTGAAGGCCCCACAGGAGAAGACATTGTCAGTCTAGATGGGGGATGACACCAGGCCAACACCATTCATTTGAATAAGAGTTCTTCCCAATTCCTCCCCGTGAAAAATGTAGTCAGGAAAAATGGAACTGCACTACATGTTTTTTTATTATGCTTTATACTATGTGGCTCCAGAAGGTGGGCTCCATAATTCTCAACTCAAACTCATGTCTTCATGAAGACCTATTTCCAAGGGCCTCTCATGCAGCATGTGATGTAGCTCACCATGCATCAGCCTTGCAAAGCTGGTGCCCGAGACGCACAGCCCACCCCAGTGAATTCTGCCTTAACAAGGCTTAGTTCTTCCACCAGGGCACCAAGTCTCAGCTGCCGTCCAAATTGTTATGTTGCACATTTCATACTCTATTTGTGAGTAGACTAAAGTCAACAAAATTAGTAAATTGGCTGAATTTAATAATTTTTAGGTATGCCAATTCAGTAACTGTTATATAAGCTAAATAAAATGATATTCCTCTTTTTAAATTTCTTTGCTTTTATTTTAACGTCTCTTAAAGTGGCCTCATGACTCAATCAAAATTTTATATAGCTGAACACACAGTGGCTCATGTCTGTAATCCCTTTGGGAGGCTGAGGGAGGAGAATCACTAGAAGCCAGGAGTTCTAGACCAGCCTGAGCAATACAGCGAGACCCCCTCTACCCCCACTCCTGCTGCCCATCTCTACAAAAAAATTTAAAATTAGCTGGACACAATGACTTATACATGTAATTCTAGCTACTCAGGAGGCTGAAGATCGCTTGAGCCAAGGAGTTCGAGGTCACACTGTGTCACTGCATTCCAGCCTGGGGGACAAAGTGAAACCCTGTCTCTAAAAAAAGTTATACACACACACACACACATATATAAAATAATTTACTTACCTAGCATATGCCACTGAACAAAGCTAAAAAATCCTAAAGTAGGTAAAATTTATGAATAATTATGCACCGTATGCCTGGAGAAGGCCTTTGGTTAGGATATTTTATTTTCATTTTGAACACGTATCTAACAAAATTGATTATCTACTTGCATAGCCCAAATAAATTAGAAGCTACACATTAGAAAGAAAAGTTTTTACTAAAAACCAGCTCAGTGATATAAGTGCAGAGAGACATCTGGCTTGGAAAGAAGCAGGAAAAATATATGAAAGGGAGAAACATGGAGTCAAGAAGTTGGCCACTGGAGGCCATTGGGTGGAGTTGGGGGTGAGATGGCAATGTCCTAGGGCTTCTGTTCAGTTACTGCCTGATTCTAAATGAATGCCCAAGATAATGCCCTTCAGTTACAACAGAGAGGGTAAATTATATTCTATGTGCTCTGCTGGTACATATAGTGTACTGAGGGACCATTTCTTAAAAATGACTGCAAAGAATAATATCAGAATTTAAAGAATAAACTTCGGGTATCTGGGAAACTCATTGAAAGTAATTTATCAAATGCTAGGTAAAGGAGCTGGTACTATATTTTAAATAATTAAATAATAGTGAATATAAACTTACTACATTAAATAATAGTGAATATAAACTTACTACAGTGATTTCTAGTTGGATGATTTTTACATATATTATTTTATCTCTCATCCCACGAGTCATTCTCCACCTGCACTACTATTCCATCCTCACCTTTGTTTTTGAACAAGGAAAAGCCTTGTGAAATCAAGCAATTAAGTGTTCTTTTATTATTATGAAGCTGAGAGGAAGTGAAAAATCACCAGGGTGAAGTTTCTTCGCACTTGAGAAAGCAGATTGATGGAGCTAACATGGGATGCACGGGAAGTTTGTTCAGAACCAAAGCGACTCGGATGGGCACCCTCTCAGCCTGTGGGTGTCGAGGAAGAATGGGATCACCCTCCCCTCCTGGGCCGGAATGTGATATGAAGAGAGCATTGCTCCCTAGAGACACAATGGATAGAAATAATAATGGAAAGGAAATAAATTCAGAAAGCAATTAAGGAACTGTCAACAGAAAGGGCTGAGCAAAACCAGATATCAAAATTACCATTTAATCTTTTTTCATGTATCTTTTTGGCTCAAATTACTTTCATATCAGAGTTATAATTATGGATATCACCACAAGCCATTAGCCTCACAGCTGGCACTCTCCTTACCCCCAACAAATTAAATGTCAGCCATTGGGCTTCAGCCGTCATCATTCCTTCAAGAAGGGCTCCTGTCAATCACCTCACTGCGTGTGATGAGACGAGCCGCAGCCTTGAGGCAGAAGCAGCCCTCTGCGGTTTGGGGTGCTCGGTAGCTTCTGCAGACACAAACGTTCTCTTTTGCTTTCCTGATAGAGATCCCTGCAAATCCTCAGAGAAACACCAATCCTACACTGGGATGGGGCATCAGTCCCTTGAGAAGTGTTATGGGCTGAATTGCATCCCCCTAAAATCCATATATTGAAGTCCCATCCCTCAGTATGTCAGAATGTATTTGAAGATAAAGTCTTTAAGTGGTGATGAGATGAAAATGAGGCCATTAGGGTGGGGTCCTGGTCCGATAGGACTAATGCCCTTAAAAGGAGGAGTCACACCAGGGATGCCCATGCCAGGAGGAGAGGCCGTGTGAGGACACAGTGAAAAGGCAGTTGTTTGCAAGCCAAGGAGAAAGGCCTCAGGAGAAACCAAACCTGCTGACACCTAATCTCAGACTCCCAGGCTCCAGCACTGTGAGAAAATAAATATCTGCTGTCTAAGCCACCCGGTCTGCGGTGCTTTGTTATGGCAGCCTTAGCTAACTCATACAAGAAGTTTCTGTGTGTTTCCAAGGGTGAACAAGTCCTTAAGGACATCATTACTAAGTGCTCTTCCTAAGGGTTTTAATACTGCAGATATTAAAACAAAAGTGATAAATAATAACCACACGAGTACGCCTACCATCAGAAATTACTGCAATGACTTCCTAACATGCTTCCCTACGGTTCCTCATTGCCCTATTTCAATAATTCCTACATACCATTGTCAAAGTAGAATCTTCCTAAAGCACAGCATTGAAAATTGTATTCACCTGCTGAGAAAAGTCCACTGGATTCTCACTGATGACCAAATGAAAGTCTCATATGAGGCCCTGGAGAGTCTGGCCCCGACACTGCTTCCCAGCCATGCCCACCATAATACTCCCCACACTTCCCACCTGCTCCCAACAGGAGGATCTGAGGCCACCTGGATGCACCTGGCCTCACCCTTACTCCTTGCCCTTTGGTTTTTTTTTTAACCTGGAACCATGGGCCTCTTGAGCTCAGAAAGCCTTCCCAGCCATGCCTACTACAGTATTTCCCGCACTTCCCACATGCTCCCAACAGGATGATCTGGGGCCTGGATCATCCTGGCCTGACCCTCACTCCTTGCCCTTTGTTTGGTTTTTCTTACTTGGGCCTCTTGAGCTCAGAAGGCTCCCAAGGGGTCTAAGAATCTATTGAAATTGCATATAAAAGGGCCGGGCGCAGTGGCTCACGCCTGTAATCCCAGAACTTTGGGAGGCCGAGGCGGGCGGATCATGAGACCATCCTGGCTAACACTGTGAAACCTCGTCTCTACTAAAAATAAAAAAAAATTAGCTGCACGTGGTGGCAAGTGCCTGTAGTCCCGGCTACTCGGGAGGCTGAGGCAGGAGAATGGTGTGAACCCGGGAGGTGGAGCTTGCAGTGAGCGGAGATCGTGCCGCTGCACTCCAGCCTAGGTGATGCAGCGAGACTCTGTCTCAAAAAAACAAACAAAAAACAAAAACAAAAAGAAATTGCATATAAATAATTACTCCTCTCTATATCTGACCTCTTTCCAGAAAGAGGGCTATAATTCTCATCAGATTTTCAAAGAGCTTGACAGCATTGAGTTTTACCTGAGCCCTGTACACCTGGAAAACAGTGATGGTGGTGAAATCGCCATCCCTTTGTATTCCAGGAAACAACTTACTGCAAAGAACCACCCTTCCCCATATGACTTAGATAAGACTCACCAATGACCCCTTTGACCCCCAAAGGCCAGACACAGACCCCTCAAATTCTCATAAATGAATAGCTGAACCTTTGTCCCCATTGACCCATCTGAGCAAGATACCTGCTAATGTGACTTAACCAAACTTGAGTCTTTTCTGCCCTGCGGGCCTTTGAACTCTGATCCCCCCTCAGCCTGAGTCAGCACGGGAATGCAGAGTAACCTCCTTAGTAGCTACGGACTGCAAGTGTTACAAGCTGAATTGTGTACCCCCAAAAGAAGATTTGTTGATGTTGTAATCCACAGTACCTCAGAATGTGGATTTTTTTGGAAACGGTCTTTGTGGACATAGTTAGATATGATGAGGTCATACTAATTAGTGTGGGTCATGGATGCCTGCATGACTGGCAACCTTATAAGAAGAGAAGAAGAGACAGAGACACAGAAGCTGGAGACAGACAAGGGAGTGATCCGTCCATGAGCCAAAGAATGCCAAGAATCGCAGGCAACACCAGAAGCCAGGAGAGAGGCCTGGAACAGATTCCTCTAAAAGGAAACAATCTTGCCAACATGTTGATTTCAGACTCCTGGCCTCCAAAACTGTGAGAGAATAAATTACTGTTGTTTAAGCCACTGAGTTTGTGGCACTTTGCACAGAGGCCCCAGGAATCTACTACAACCAAGGAAAGACATCTGGTTAACCGTTGGTTTGTGCCACCTGCTCATCCCTACTCCTCCACACTAGGTCTTTCCAGCATGTTTAATCCTCCCTACAAAAGAAAGTTCCTTTCTGCCTGACCTTTGAGACCCTTGCAGACCTCATGGTGGGAACATTCTCCCTATTGCAATAGTCCCCTCCTCTAATTGTAAAAGCTCCCCCTCACCCTATGACAATCACCGCTTTCAATGAAGTCTCTCCTTACCTAAGCCCAGGCTGTTTTTTTCTTCGACAAGCTCTATGGTCCGTAAATGGTTAAGAACCAGTGCTCCTCGTGAGCTAATCTCCACCCACCTTCTCTGCAAATTACCTTAGCTTCCGCCATCCTGCCTGGCCATTTCCCCTGAAATCCTTGCCTGCTCCCCCTCCCATCAGCAGGAAGGAGCCTTTCCAAGTCTACCATTGGTAAAGGGATAGTGTGTTCCCCACCCCCATACCTACTTGTTTTCCAAGATCCCTGCCCCCAGCCCAGGCAGCTGGGCATGAGCTACTTGTCCTTAGGGGAGGCCTGCTACTGGGAGCCCGAGAAGGCAGGCACTGAATCCTGGCGTTTGAGTTTCAAAACCACAATAAGGAAGAGGACAGAAATTGTTGGACAAGTCCTTGATCGCTACTGCAGACTACAGAAAGACTCCATGGGCTGCGGCTGGGAGGTGGGCACAGAGCTGCTCTCATTGGAGTGAGCACTGTTGTCACCAGCATCAGGTGAGTGGGGACCTAGGGATATCTGGTCCCACTGCAGTGGGTGCTGCCTTAGGGCATTGCTTCCCATCCCAGAGCCAAGGAACCCCCAGCTCCTTCCACCTCTGCTTCTCTCTCTACTGCACACATTCCTCTCTAAGAATCACATGCTTCAATGCTTAAAGGAAAGTCCTAAACAGATGTCCCATATTGTCCATGAACTGGGACAATCAGGCCTCCTGTGAGTAACCAACAGCCACAGTGGGGCTTCACGGAATCACAGAGGTCCTGGGTTGGAATGGACTTTAAAAGTCTTAAAAATCCAGCTCCCCAGCCATCCCAGCTGCTTCACAAAAATTTTTCAGACAGTGTTTATAAAAGTCTCTTGAGCAAGTGAAAGAATTTGTTGCAGACACAACAGAAAGCTGGGATCAGCTAGTTGTTCTTCCTGAGCACCTGCTAAAGAGATGCATCAGGAAAATGAAACAGCAGGGAAGGCAGTTAAGAATATAACAAAAGGAAAACACAACTCTAAGTCAGAAGTGAAGTTAAGAAAGAGAAAAAAGCAGGAAGATGGAGTAAGCCACGAGAAAACTTAAAGGTTCCTAAATCCCATGCTAGCAGCTCAAATCTCTCATTAACAGACAGGAAATATTCTGCACCAAGACACCTACTAGAAAAATACTAAAGGAACCTAAAAGTCCGTTCTTCAACATTTTACCCATTTTCTTTTCCTTGCACTAAAAAGTAAAAAGGTGAGTCTCTGGAACAATATAATAAACTAAAAAAAAAAAAAAAAAAAAAGTTAAATAATGGCTTTAAGAGACTTTCCAAACTTTTCCCCAAAACCAGAAATACACTAATGTCTTCCTACCTCCAACAAATTAACAGGGCATAAAATAGTTCCTGTCTTAAATACTACTTAAATAGTAGCGTGTCCTGATTTCAACAAGATCAGGTATGTTTGCCTGCGTGCAATCAGCAGTTTTCACCAATACTAAAATAACCTGAAATCGTTTTTCTCTCTGCATTTTTTAGGCTATGACATTCCACCCTCACTCCTAGGCAGTCTTGACAGAGCCAGAGTTGAGCTACATAACACCTTTGTATTTGTGTACATTTCTGGAGGCTACACAAAATTATCATTTCAAATCATCCCTCTTAATTTTCCTGCTGAGGTTAGCTCAATGGACTCTGGGACTCCAATTTCCATTACTTCTTTTTTAGTCAATTTCCTCAGATTTCAAATATGTAAGCAAAATCTCCTAAAGTATTTCTACATGAGGGTGAGGAATTCGCTATTATTTCATTTTATTCTTTATATTATTTCATTTTATTATTTTGTTTTATTATATATTGAGGATAAATATGAGAAGATTTTATAGGATGGTGGTATTTCTTTAAAATAAACCCCTAAGCCCAAGGCTAAATAGAAATTGCAATCAAATCAAGGAAAATCACATAAAGCAAATTCAGAAAAATCTGCTTCCTCAGTGTAGCTCTCTTGTATTTTACAATGTAGCTCTCTTGTATTTTATTTTCATGGAAAATCACCTGGGGCTGGGAGGGGTGGCAGGAGGAAGCTCTCCCTCCTCCCAGTTGTTCTTCTCTCCATCTATTCCCACACTTTCCCTTCTGACACCTGCTTCCCCGACTCCACTCCCTTATTGCCACCTTCTCGCATCCTTACCAACATCTACTGACACCTCCCCCATCAACCCAGCCTCCTCCACTGCTCAGATGAACAAAGCTGTCATGGCCAGAATGGAGCATGAAGGCCCCGTCACCGAGTCATGTCAAAGGCTAGAAAACAAGGGAGATGGAGGGGAGGGGGCTCAATAGCCAGAGGAAAGCTCCACTTCTGCCTAGGTAGGATTTGAGCTCTAGAACCAACAAAGAGCCTCTTATCAAAAGCTTACAGGTTATATAAGTTGGGTGCATTATCAATAGGAAACATAATTGTGGAAGAAATGAATGTGAGTTTGGATGACGAGGAGAGCATAGGGGTAGGGCAGGAAAGTTGTCCTAAGTATGCGAAACCACTTACCGTGAGCCTTGGTAGCAGGAACGCAACAGGTGGCATTGAAGGACAGCAAAAAGGTCCAGTTTGGCTAGACTGGAGGGAGAGTTGAAAGAGTTCACGGGTATGGAAAGGCCGGAAGGACTGTCTACTATGCAACTTTGTTTTGTTGTTGTTGTTGTTGTTGTTGTTTGTTGTTTTTTTGAGACAGAGTCTCGCTCTGTCGCCCAGGCGGGACTGCAGTGGCGCTATCTTGGCTAACTGCAAGCTCTGCCTCCCGGGTTCACGCCATTCTCCTGCCACAGCCTCCTGAGTAGCTGGGATTACAGGCGCCCGCCACAGCACCCAGCTAATTTTTTGTATTTTTAGTAGAGATGGGGTTTCACTGTGTTAGCCAAGATGGTCTCGATCTCCTGACCTCGTGATCCGCCCGCCTTGGCCTCCCAAAGTGCTGGGATTACAGGCGTGAGCCACCGTGCCCGGCCTACTATGCAACTTCGATGACATAGGTTGGAGTAGAAGTTTCTTTTGCGTCCAAAGGCTAAGGGGGAAATACTGAGTGAAGGAGGAACACAATCTGCTGTTCAAACCATTACATGCAACTCCAAACAACTTATCAGAAACTAGGATGTATCTCATGATCTAAGAAAAATTTGTACAGACTAATTTTTCTTTAATTTTAGAAATAGGAAAATAGACAAAGCACAAATTTAGCAGTTTCTCCCATGTGCTTATACAACCATTATTCAAACATATTACCAGAAGTAGTTACAGAGAATCGGGCAATTACAGAGAATCAATGTTCGTTTCATTGTAAGGGCCTAATGAAAGGGCTGGAACATGCTGAAACTATAAAAGAAGCAACATTTTCCTATACCCCATCTGCCTGTTTGGGAAACAATACCAGCTTTTCACATATAAAGTAAATCAATAAATCAATACAACCAACAAAAAGGCAGCATCGGTAGGAGATATTTTAATTGAGTCATCCCAAAGTCTGGACTTGTTTAAAGCCTTCTCACTTTAAATAAATATCAAGTCATTTAAGTTTTGAAACTGCCTTTGAATTCAGTACATACAACATATTGTCCACACAGCAAAGAAGAGAGCATGTAGAAATGCCCATCTGAAAATAAAAGAAATATCCAACTCAAGTCACCTTCAAAAAACCACCAGGGCATTCTAGAGCTGATGAAAATGACAGAGATCATGGGGTCGAACCCTGTTATCAATCACGTTGGAAAACTGAGGTAAAGCGAGGTTAATAACTCACCCGAAGTCTCAGAGCAGGCAACACATTTTTCTTTTCACTGAAGTGCATGGTCCCAATGAATTTATCAGAATGTCTCTTTGTATGCAGTGTAAATCTTTATGGTACCTCAACTTGTACTTCCAGTCCCCTTCCAATTAGCCACCAGAAACAATGTCTGGTGGCAGCCTCAGATAAAGACCCTGTGAGATATCCACACAAATGCTTCACTCTCTCAATTCTTCTTTTCACTGAAGTGCATGGTCCCAATGAATTTATCAGAATGTCTCTTTGTATGCAGTGTAAATCTTTATGGTACCTCAACTTGTACTTCCAGTCCCCTTCCAATTAGCCACCAGAAACAATGTCTGGTGGCAGCCTCAGACAAAGACCCTGTGAGATATCCACACAAATGCTTCACTCTCTCAATTCTTTCCTCACAATAAGCACCTACAGATGCAGACTGCAACTATCTGTAATTTAATAAACACACATCACCCTGTATTTTATAAATATGACTACTTACACAATAGAAAAGGAAAATAGCTCAACAGGTCACCTAAAATCAGATAGTTCTGTTTATTTCACAACTTTAGACATAACAGATTTCAATTAATAAAGCCTTTTCCTAATTTTTATAAAAGCTTAACCACTTGGTACCCAACCTTTGTAGCCTTCTGGTTTAGCACCAGCTCCAGAAGAAAACGATTTTTAAATATTTGAAGCAACTAAATGGTATTTACCACCTATTAACAATGAACAAAACCAAGGAAGGAAATAAAGACGCAAAGATTGCATCAGTGAAACCATGATCAGGATGCCCTGTGGAAGAAAGAGAGGTCTGATTAACAAGCAAAGCTTTATAGATGGCAATTTGTTTGCTGAAAAAACGAGACTCCTGGTAAAAACAAGCTGCGACCAGCAAGTTTACTGTAAGCAGCAAGTTGTAAGTGTGACTAGGGAAGGAGAGAGTCCCTCACAAGCAGGAAATGAGAGAAGAGCTAGGAACCCCAGGCAGGTTGGAGGTAATAAAGGGATTAGGCAGTGAAATTGCATCTATAGCCCCAGGGGCACTGCAGTGGTGAGAGGCAGCACGTGGTATTTTCCAACATGGTGCAACAATGGTTCCCACCGCACATCCTCTTCAGCTGAGTGACATTGTCACTTTCCAATCAGGAGGTAGAGTCCTTTTCTCCCCTCTCTTACACATGGGCAGGCCTGTGGCTGCTCTGACCAATAGAGCAGGGTAGAGCATCATGCTAGGTCCAGGAAGGCCCTCGCCTGGTCCAGTAGCTGCTACTTCCTGCCTCTTGGAAGACAGCTACTGTGTTGGAGTTGGAACTGAGGCTATCCAAAAACCACCATACTGGGAGAAGCCTACACCACACAGAGATGCCCTGAAGCATGAGACACTGAGGTGAGGGGCAAAGGAGGGGAAATAGATCAAACAGTACCAGGGAACCAGTTGTAGGAAGGAGGAAGTCATCAAAGTCATATATCCACAGTTTCAGGCACTCCTGCTGGTGTCTCATACACCAGAGACAAATTCCTCAACAGAGCCCTTTCCGAATGCCCAACCCACAAAATTGTGAGCAAAATAAAATGGCAGTTTTAGGCAACTAAGTTTTGGGGTAATTTGTTGCACAGAAATAGACACCAGAAACACGGGAACATGGTAGTAACAATTAAGTGTTGCAGAGAGGCCATTTTCAACTGATTTTGAACGACTGGGCCTTTTGTCCAAAAGATATGTTATGAGAACCCCAAAATATTAAACAGAAATAACCAGAGCTGCTCTGATGCAGTGGACAAGGGTGTCCGGAATGTCAAGGAGCTCTGTGGTGGAATGCAGGATGATCCTAGGGCCAGTGCACTGACCATGTTAACTCTACAGAGAGGACCTGCAGTCCTTACCCAAGAAGTCATCACTGTGACCCAGCTTCCTGAGGCAGTATCTAGATGTAAGTCAACAGCTCTTAATCTAACGTCCCTGCAACCAGAGGGAACCTAGTTCCAACATCAAGAGTTGGAACCCGGGAACATCAAAAAGGTATTACCCTTGGTCTAGCCTCTTCTTTTTCTCAGGATCTGACCACTGACATTTCCATCTTGCAGTGTGCCTGCTTCCCCTAACATATTTTCACCCTAATCTTAACAAGTGTTTAAAAATACGAACACCCTCTCACCTGCTCCTTCCTCTTTTCTTCTTCTCTCCCCTCACTGTTTTTTGCTCTCAGGGAAAGGAGCAAGAAAAAGAAATGGGACAGTGTTTTGCCTGGTGGTTGGCTGATTAGACTCTGAATCTCAGCTCTCTAGATTGCCATACCAACTTTGCCAATTTAGTAACTGTGCCTCTGTTTTCCAAGCTGTAAATTGGCTGCAATCATCATACAAATCCTGCTCGTTGAATTGTAAGACTGAAATGAATTAATATGTGATAGTCAGCACTCGATCAATGTTAGGTCATCATTATTTTTCTAACTAAACCTTATGGCTTTCCAATATTCTAGTAAGGAGGAATTTATAGATAATGCCTGAGATGCACCATAAAGAACAAAACTCTTACACATGATTAGACTTATATAGGTCTCTACATTTTACTAAGGAGGACTTACTTAGGTGGCTCAACAGCACTGTAGTCACTATGTGGAGATCTCATTGGGCAGAAATGGTAACGAGAGCTTTCTGAATTGTTGCCCGCATTTAAGTCAGCCAAGTTAGCAACTCCAGGGTGCCAGTTTGAGTGAGTCAGCCCATAAAAGACCCTTGAGCAATACATGGAGTCAAGTGTCTCAGAGAGGCAGTCAGCTGTGGGGCTTCCAGTCATCCCAAAATGAAAATTTTCTTAGTTACGAAGACTTGGAAAATGGCAAACAAAAGAAATCACAATTTCTGTATCAAAGCATTCATGTTTGAAAAGTCTTCGCTGGGCATTCTGGGACAGCACCCAGAAATGCAGTGAGGTGGCATTCTGAATATTTGTCCCTCTGTGACCGCATCTGTAGGTGACTTTATCTTTGATAGATGGATCTTTAAAACAACATTTATTGTGGTTGCTTCTTGATCATATGCAGTAACTTGGGCATTTTCAGAAAGGGTGACCAAGAAGCATCCAACACAATATTAGAAGGTTATTATGACTGGCAGAAAATATGTCTCAAATTAGGAGCACACAGAATGTGTGCCTTTTTTAGCAATCTCATCTATAGGCACAATCTATTATCCCTAATCATTTTCCAGCGTTTTTGTTGGCAGTTTATGTATCTTCTATTTTAATGGATAATTACATAAAAAGCATGTTAAGTTTCAGCAGAATTTATTCATTCATTCAACACCAACTATACTAAGAGACCCTAGAAGTGTTATAGACTCACAAAAAATAAAACCTTCTGGGTCAGGAATGGTGGCTCTTGCCTGTAATTCTAGCACTTTGGGAGACTGAGATGAGAGGATCACCGGAGGTCAGGAGTTTGAGACCAGCCTGGCCAACATGGCAAAACCCTGTCTTTAATAAAAATACAGAAATTAGCTGGGTGTGGTGGCACATTTCTGTGATCCCAGCTACTCAGGAGGCTGAGGCAGGAGAATTGCTTGAACCCGGAAGGCAGAGGTTGCAGTGAGCCGAGATGGTGCCACTGCACCCCAGCCTGGGCGACAGAGTGAGAGACTCCATCTCAAAAAAATAATAATAATAATAAAATAAAATCTTCTGGCAGATGTTTAAAATATGTCTCATTTACCTATGGCACAGGGATCGCAAGCTAATATATATATTTGGACAGAGGCTTTTTATTGACAGCATCTCATTTTCTTTTTTAAAAGAAAAATCAACTTTTTAGATTCAGAGGGTACATGTGCAGGTTTGTTACAAGGACATATGTGATGCTGAGGTTTGGGGTATGATTGATCCCATCACCCAGGTAGTGAGCATAGTATCCACTAGGTCGTTTTTCAACCCTTGCCCCCCTTGCTGCCTCCCCACTCTTGTAGTCCTCAATGTCTATTTTTACATCTTTATGTCCACTGTACCCAGTATTTAGCTCCCACTTATAAGTGAGAACATGTGGCATTTGGTTTTTTGTTCCTGTGTCAATTCACTTAAGATAATGGCCTCCAGCTGCATCCATGTTGCTGGAAAGGACATGATTTCATTCTTTTTTATGGCTGTGTAGTGCTCCATGGTGTATGTGTACCATATTTTCTTTATCCAGTCCACCACTGATGGGCACCTGGGTTGACTGCATGTCTTTGCTATCATGAACAGTACTGTGACGAACATGAGTGTATGTGTCTTTTTGGTAGAATAATTTATTTTCCTTTGGGTATACACCCAGTAATGGGCTTGCTGGGTCAAATGGTAGTTCCACTTTTAGTGAAAGCACCTTATTTTATTTTCATACCTGCAGGGGAAAAAAAAAAACATTTAAAGCCATTGGCTCGCCTGGAAAAGACCAGCTAACTTATGCATGGGGCTTGCCCCAGGTGCAATGTTGGTGGCTACAAGTGTTTCCTGATCATTTTCCTGTACCCCAGTGATTTCTTGGAGCAGAGGTTTCTTTGAAAGCCATCATAGAGTACCTAGAAGAACTCTCTTTTACTCTAAGCTCCCCTCCAGCTTCCTCTTAAAATATAGAAAGAAGATGTCTGGAGGAAGACACTTCACATTGCTGATGGAGCTTTCTTGGGGAGTAGAATTAGATCAGAAAAAAGAAAATGGAAGACTACTTACTTTATGTACTCCTGCATACTGAGCATTATTATTTTTATAATTTAAAAAATATATATTTTAAGAATTACTGAAACTTTCAGGGCTCTGATTTTCTCACCTGAAAAGTGACAACCCCAGATCATGAACTAAATGATATGAAGATAACACTTCCAGCTCTTAAATTCTGCGCCAGAAATGCCTGCTGCACAGCCAGTCACCAGTGCTTCCATCTCCACATCTTCATGAAAGAGCAAAAGAAAAGACATAGAAGTAACTTAATTGCTCAGTGCCTCAGTTTCCTCATCTGCAAAATGGAAATCGTAACAGCATCTGCCTCATAGGGTTGTCTTAAGAATTAAGTGAGCTAACAAAAGTAACTGGCACACGGAGCTCAAATGTCAGCAAGAACTATTTCCATTATGGTCATTCTTATTATTAATTCTGTATCAACCAATAAAATATTCCTGCGAGTATTTTTCCTAACCCAATAAACTCTGCACTATAGAACTTTTAGAGCTAATATAAAGTACTCTGTCAAAATATAGCGCTATGAATGTCTCTTTAATTAAAACTTTAGCAGCAAAGGCAGTGCCATTGAACATAAGATACCACTTTTAGCTGATAAGGATGAGAACTCAAACATTGTATCATTTCAATACCAGCCAAAATATTATTAAAGAAAGCATTCCAGTATCCTAAGGACTCTGGAAAGACTGCTTCTAAGAAGACTGCAAATTCAAAGTTACTCATGTTTTTAATTAACATATTACAAAACATTGAGTAGGAGACTCTGACACATTCAATCTAAAGCTAAATAAACACTAACTATAATATAGCGCTTGCATACTAAAAAACTCAGCAGCTCACAAAGCACATTTTTGTGACTAAATGGAGCATCTTAAGAACTCAATTTCACAAACATTTACTAAGGCTTGTCTCCTTAACAAAGCACTAACTGGTACACAAATATCTATGCTTCCAAAATCAAGATGCAGATTTCATTCATTTACAATCAAAGTTCAGGCAGGAATTTTTTGGCAGGGTGGGAAGCTGGAGCAACTCACCAAATAATTATAAATGTCATGTACCAAGGAGAGGATAAGAACATAAAGAAAGTTCTGAAAGAATTGCAAAGCAGTACTATTTAGACTGCAGTGTTAATATAGGTAGTCCAGATCACAAAAATAGAAATATCAGCCCAGAGATTATATTAATTAGTAAACAAACTAGTATTTGCAACAAAGTATTAACATTTTTCTCATCTAAAACAAGAAGAAAATATTAGGCCCAAATCTTCAAAGGATCTAAAAAGATAATTCACAAAATAAAAGCTCTAGAGTGAGCAAACATGGGGAAAAGCTCAAGTTTACCAGTAACTAAAAATGCAAACTGAAAAAAGATAGCTGCTTTCCCTACTAAATTAGCAAGAATAAATTAATTAATAATTATTATTGTATCAAATGTCAGCAACTGTTCCGTAAAACTGATCTCAACATTACCTATGACCTTGTAAACTGGTACACTTCTTTAGGAAACCTATCAGACAATAAATAAATAAGTGACAGAAGTAATCTTTAATTTCATAAGAGAAAATCTATAAGTTCAAAGCCGAACATCAAAAAATGTCTTAATGGTAAATTTCAAGACAACTGAATGTATGACACTAGATAATGGTTGAGCCAGTTCTGGTACGATGACCACATGGAGTATGGCAACTGTTAAAAAACAGAAGCCCTCTCTAAAACAATACGGAAAATGTGAATAATGGTGTGTTAAGGAAAGAAGCAGGATATAAAATCATTCTCCTATCACACTTACAACTTTGTTTAATATTTTGAATATCTCTAGGGAATAAACAAAAATTATTGGAGTTATATTTGGGTTATGGATATTTTTCTCTTTCTTGCTAAACTTATAATGATGTTATGCCACTTTATTTTTAAAAATAAAAAATACATTTTGGGAACTAAACAACTACGAGAATAGAATTTCTTTAGAAAAGCTAAAATGAATCCAAAGTAATACAAACAATGATTTAAGATTTTATCAGACAAAAAAATAAATCCCAAGTATGAAAGGTGAAACAAAGCCACAATGTGAAATCTAGTCAGGCAGGCTGGAACAGAAAGCATAGCTCCTTGCAAGCCTGGGTGAGCAAGCTTGCCCAGCAGCAGCCCATTCAAGGGCCTGTTCCCAAGGGCAGGGGCAGAGTGGACAGCCGGCGCCCAAACCATCCTGTTTCCTGGCACCACCAGGTAAGAGCATCCACATCCAAGAGAGGTGCACTCCAGCCAGAAGTACACAGAGCACCATCTCTGGGCAAGGCGTCCTCCCTCTAGACTTCTTCTCTGGAGATTCTGAACGCAGGTCACAGGAGCACTATCTTATTCATGCACCCTACAGACAGCCTGAAGCAAACAGGGCCTGAAGCCAAGCACACAGGCAACTGGCTTAGAAAATGGGATACCAGAATATTTATCCAAGTAAAAACACTGTGAAGACTGAGTTTAAGCAGTAAATTATGTAGGCTGGCACTCAGCAAGCTGTGACTTCGTCCTCTCCTAAGGGACAATGACACCCATGCACAGCCTATGGAAATGAAAAAGAAGGCAGCTTAAGGAGGCAGAAGATAAAATTAAATGTAGACCATGGTTGTAACTTTCTTTAAAAATATTGAACAAATACGCATATAGAATAGAATAAGCAAAAAAATTATAATAGCTATGTCTGAGTTATGGATTTTTTCCTTCTTTCCTTCCTTCCTTTCTCCAAGCTTTCTCTGAAATGATATTATCTCATTCTGTGAGGAGGAAATTGAGAGGCAGTGGGTGAAATATCCCAATAAATTCCACTGTACTCTCGCCACACTACTGCAGCATTTCTCACTTAACAAATTTGAGGAAATGATTTTTCTCACGCAGTTACGTTGTATTGGGAATAATTCTGAAAATGGTATAATTTTACTTCTGAATTCTAGAAACACATACTCAAAAGAGAGAAAAACAAAAGCATGACATTTTGTAAGGATGTAATTACATCTGTAATTTGCTTTTGGAGCTATTTTGAACTTCTAATGTAAGGCTCAAGGAGAAACCACTTTTTCTTAAAAAAAAAAAAAAAAAAACAGCTTGGCATTTACTGCCATTTCACAGTCTGGGCAGAATTGGGAACTGGGGAATTGCCCGTCTTTTCTGCTCTGGTGGCTTTACAAGGCTGCCGGCCCAAAGGAGTCTGTCATCACCATGGCAACCTGGCTCAGCATCCTCTGTGAGCAGGAAGGAGGGGCTGCCTCCCTTGTCAGGTTCACAGCACCCGGCCACTCGTCTTCTTCTGGCACCTGAAATGCCCTTTCCCCCACCAATGGAAACCCTTCAGGGCCCAACCCAAATCCTTCTTCCACAAGGTCTTTTCCTTAACTTTCGAGAACAGCAGTGACCCTCTTCTTTGAACCACATCTAATGACAGCTTGACTGTCAGTTTTTCATCTCAAGCTCCAGTGAGGCTTGTGGCAGTGTCTGTGTTGACACGATTCTGTGCAAGGTTGATATTCAGTCTGTTTGTTCAAGGACAGCCATTCCAATTGTTAACAAAGTGAAATACTTCCTTCTTCCATACTGCCCTGAGCACCCCTCCCTTCCCCTCTCCCCGTGCCTGTTCCCTGGATGCTCTGGCTTTTTCCTGGGAAGTCCTTCTATCTCCTCGGCAGCAACCAAGAGGTTCATGCGTGGTACAGCAGGAGACCTCCAGCCCTCTGGCCAGGGTCAGCTCTGACTGGTCAAACAATACCACATTTTAAATATTTTGGCCACAGCCCTTTCTACGGATGCACTAAGGTCCCACAGGAAAAAAAAAAAAAAAAAAAACCTCCCATATTGATCAGCAAGGGTGTCTACCATATTGTCTACCAAGGGTACAAAGAGGAAGAGGGGCCAGCACACTGTATGATACTGATCTGATTAGACGTCTGCAGCATTTAGGCTGGCACTTTAGTATTGACACAACTTTCAATGTCTTTATTCCTCACATGCAGGAAAGGCACCTGAAGGAGGGAAGAGAAGCTTAAAGGCAGTAAGAAAGAGAAGAGGAAGGTAGCCCATAGCATAATTGGAACGGTTTTGTATTTTTTGTGAGCAGCCTACACTGCACAATCAATTGAACCAACTGTCAGTTCAGAAGGAACCTGATGGTGATCATTTTACTTCCTATTCACAATGTCCATAGGAGCACCATTTCCTAAATATGCTGGGAAATAATCGTTATATTAATAACAACAGCAAAAATAGTATTTTGTACAACATTTACCATGTACTGGTAACAAAAGCAAAATAAATATTTTGTGTAGTGTTTGCCTTGTACTGGGCACTGTTCTGTGCATGTTGTAGGTATTAACTTACTTAATCCTCAAAAAAACTCTGAGGGCTATTTTATAGAAAATATTTTTATATTATATATATTTTTTATATTGTTATTTTAGTTGACGTTTTACAGAGTAAGAAACTGAGGTACAAAAAAGTTAAGTAATTTGGCCATGGTTACAAACTCGGAAAAGACAGAACCAGGATTTGAACCCAGGCCCTCTTCTTCAGAGGATCCTCCCGTGGCACCCTGTAACTCCTCCAAGGCATTGTCTGCTGGTGCAAACCGTTTGTACCAGCATATCGGACTCCGCATTTTCCTGACTGAAGCAAAATGAGAACAGCTTCCCAACAAACTCCTGAGCTGCCCAATGCACAGTTCTCCCCACATCCAACAGCTGGGCTCAGTCCCTCAGAATCCCCGAGTCAGAAACACCCCTGTGCTCCCTGCCCGGGTTGCAAGCCAAGCCAGTAGCACAGAGGTGCCAAGTCATAGGGAAGATAGTGTTCCACTGGCACAAAAGGTCCTATCTGGACCAAGGGGTGAACAGAAGGCACCCTCGAGAAGACAGGATAGATGGGGAAACAGGAAATGCTGAGGAGGGAAAGACAGAATGAATGAGCAGAATCCCAAAGCTAGGAAGGACCTGGGGCAAGTCCTGCGTCTTACTGACTAGGTCCAGAGAGAGGATGGGGCTTGTCCAAAAGCGTAGTTCACTAACAATAAGACTTAACTAAATTTCAAGTTCCTTGAAATCATGAGGCTTGAATCATGAGACTTGAAATGTCCCTAAGTCATGTTGCATCAATACAGCTAACAAGGTATGAACTTGTTCCCCCAAACCAGTTTTCCCCCTCTACTTAGGCACAGCTATAGACTACATTTACCAGACTCCTTTGCAGTTGGGTGTGGTCACATGACTGAGCTAATCAATGGAACGGAAGAGGAAGGCACAGGTACCAGATCCAGGCCTGGCCATACAAACCTCCCTGACTGGCTCCTTCTTGGTCATTCTCCTTCCCACTGACCAGAATGAAACCCCTGTGTGATCTTGAATAAAGTTGCAGAGCTCTCTTTAATTTGATCCCTGAAATGACTGAGTGGAGCTGACACTCTCCAAAAAAATAAAAAATAAAATAAAAATCAGCCATGGTCACCTGGAACTGCCCTGGACTGCCACTATTCGAGTGAGAAACTTCTGTGAGGAACCCTTACAGGTTTGAGTCAATCTATTATCTCACCCATCCCATTCTAACTAAGGAAGAGTTCCAGCTGGTCTTCCCCAACCCACTCCCATCCCCTCAACACACACACACATACTTACGTCTGTCATCAATCATTTAATTCATGAAATGGTAATACAATATCTACCCAACCCCACCAGTTTAGAATTGTTGAATGGGGTATTTAAAGTTATAAAACATAACAAGCTTCCTTTCATTCTGTTTTGTTTGACAATAAACTGTTAGTTTAGTTTGATATTAAATATGCTTTAGTCTTTACTCTTGGTCCATAGTAGTGTGCTGAAGTTGGTTCATTGCCAATTGTGAGCCAATTTTCAGGAATTTTGTGAGCTGTTGTTAAATTTAGACATTATTAAAAGTTAAAGTAAGCACTTACATTAAATTATACTAAAAGCAAAGGTAATGCATACTCAAAACCCATCTCTTCCTAAATATTTTACTGCAGTTTATCATCCACACTCTTGAAATTATTGGCATCTATTGTAGCTATATGATGGAAATCCTATGTAATGGTGCTCTAGTGTGTATCTCTTCCCAACTCTGCATTCAGAGACATCACCTTCGTAGCTTGAAATCAGCTGTATTGGGCATATTTGCAACATAGAAATTGGCAAAGACTACAAATCAAGTGCATTTTTTTTCTTTTTGCTGGAGAGTCAACTGTTAAATATTTACCACTGCTCTAAGGAAAAAGCAGCCTTGAACATCATCCTCTTAATTTTTTTATACAGACATGGAGGCATTTGGCCTTTTGTTAACATGGAAATACCATCATGTTTTATTTGTACCTTTTACTTAATTTGGTTTATTTCAAAAATTACTAAGTTGCTTTAAGAAAATTATTTAATGTTCCTATTACCACGGAAATAATTGGAATAGATGCCACACAAAACATATAGTGGAAATTCAAATTCATTATCTATGTTCTATTCAGAGCTAATGAGGATTCTTCTTCCTTAAATTATGAACAATCCTTTAAAACCGAAGCTAATACAAGAGAGGGAAAAAATTATAGTGCTTTATATATCAATTCTTCCCCAACTGATTTACAGATTTCACACAATCCTAGTCACAATCCTAGCAGGCTTTTTTATAGAGATTGAAAAAAGATTTTATAGACAGTCTAAAATTTATGTGGAACCACATAAAGAAGCTAAAAGAAACAAGCATTTTTTAAAAGAATGAGTTAAGAGGACTTAAACTATCTAATTTCATAATTGCAGTCTAGTACAGATTACCTATAGTAATCGAAGCAGTATAATATTCGCCTAAAGACGGACAAAATAGATCAGTAGAGAAGAGAGTCCAGAAATAGACACAAATGCATGATTTTCGGCAAAGGTGCCAAAGCAATTTATGGGGAAAGAATACTCTTTTCAGCAAATGGTGCGGGACAACTGAATACCCGTATGAAAAACATTCGCTTGGTGCACAAATCTCCTTTTCAACCTGCACATTTTGACATGCAGTGTGCCTGAGTGGAAGGGCAGAAAGAGAGACCTAAAAAGGGTATCTTCCCTCACTATGTGAATTTAATTCCAACCAGAAGACATGGGGATATTTTCTGTTCTAATTATTTAAATAAATTGATCAAGTGCAGGACTCGTTTATCTACTGGGACCTGCTAAACCTATAGCCAAAAGTCCAAAATAAAAATATTACTTAGAATTATATCCTTTCACTACTAAGACATATAGTCATTTATTTGGGACAAACTACGAAGCAATCTACAAAACTATATCGGTAAAACCCACCTCACAGATTAAGAAAATAAATTCCAAAGAAATTAGGTCCCTAATCCAAAAACACCACAAGCCTCAAGGCCAGGTCTCCAGGCTTCTGCTCCGCTACTTGAATCCAATGGGTTTCTCAGTGTCTGTGACCACCTGGACTCACCTGACGCAGAGCCCCTGGGGAATTCCTATAAATGTGACTCCCCAGTTTTCTCAATGGCAGTGTCTGAACACTCCCTTCAGGTGATACCAACACACATGTCTAGGACCATACCATGTGGAGTCAAAGAAAAGCATTTAGAAACCAGGCAAAGCTATGGGAAACCAGCTTTTAGAAACGAGAAAATAGGGTTTTTTATCATAAGCACAAATTATTTTAGACTGTTTTCCCTCCAATCATTTTATTTGTTTGTTTGTTTGTTTGTTTTTGAGATGGAGTTTCACTCTGTCGCCCAGGTTGGAGTGCAGTGGTAAGATCTCGGCTCACTGCAACCTCCACCTCCCGGGTTCAAGCGATTCTCCTGCCTCAGCCTTCTGAGTAGCTGGGATTACAGGTGTCCATCACCATGCCTGGCTAACTTTTGTATTTTTAGTAGGACAGGGTTTTGCCATGTTGGCCAGGCTGGTCTTGAACTCCTGACTTCAAGTGATCTGCCCACCTCGGCCTCCCAAAGTGCTGGGATTACAGGCATGAGCCACCACTCCTGGCTTCCTCCAACCATTTTAAATATTTTGAAATCTCTTGTTGAAACACTCAAGGACATTCCACAAAGAATAAAAATAATGATTTCTAAATGCATTATAAAACTAAGCTTTTGAGGGTTTATATTTGCATCCGGAAAAATGGCTAAGAGCAATGCTCAGATAAGACTGCGGCTTCAGACCCATTCCTCACAGACATCAATCAGTTGGCCACCAACGGACTGGGCCAGGAAGTCAAGATAGGAGCAAAAATCGGCCAGGACGCAGCAAAGAACCCAAGGGCAGGCCCTTAAATGATGATCCAATGTCGGACTCAGGAGCTCATAGGACTTGCACATTTTCACTGATTAAATAACCCAGAATGCAAGCTCTGGCTTTGTCCTCCAAGGGACATCCCTCCATTTGAACTTGGATCTTAATTACGAGCACATATTTATGAAGGAGCCCTTGAAGAAAAACTGTACTGAGAAAGAGAAACATCAGCAGAAGTCCTTCCCCCATAGCCCCAAATACTGATTTCTTTTCACAGCTTACAGGAGTACTTGTCCTTGCTACTGCACCATTGAAATTATAGCACCTTGAGGAGGCTAATTTAAAAGGTTACAAGACAAAACAAAAACAACTATAAAAGGCTAATATCAGCCCAAGTGTGTTTTCATGAAGTAAGGTCAACACAATTTCAGCTCTATCGTGGCAGGCCTTCGCCTCCTCAGTTCTCAGCTCTGATTTGCATGTTTCAGGATTACATTACAATGCAATACTTCCCACTCACGAAGTCATAGCTTTGTTGAAAGGATTAATATAGAAATGTGCCAAATTATTTAAAGATATCTGAATAGTGAGCAAAACATTATCATCAGATGACACAGGAGGAGAAAAGTAGCTCAGTACAACCTGTAAAAAAGCTGTCACGGAAATACCTTTCTCTCTACTCATGTGGTACGAGGAGTTTGCCTTTGTGAGACTATTCCAAATATCTGTGATAATTCCTGGAATCAAAAAATATTTCAAATCAGTTTAGCTTTACCCAACTTCTTCTCAATCACGGTACACCAGGAAAGAAAGAGAAGGATATCAAAACATGTTTTATGCGTCTGAGGTTGACATTTTCTCAGAACAATGTGTGCACAATAAAATTGAGGCAATGTCAGGAAGTAAATGGCAGAGGGTTCACTGGAGCCATGAATGGATTGCTGGACAGTGTGCTGAGGTCCCAGCAGAAGTTGGAGACCATGAATATACAGCAGCACCAGTGTCATGGATGGGCGGTTTTCTCTGGCAGAGCTCCAGGGTTTTGGATAGAAAAGGTCAACACCTGAACAGCACTGAGTTGTGGTTCTGCTAAGTAGGTGCAGCAGAATGTCCAAAGGGGTGAGGGAGCTGAGAGTATGGGCAAGAGATTGGCTCAAAGGAGCACACGGCTTCCACTAGCAAGCAGGAAGAGAAGGTGGAAAAGAGTTGTCTTGGGTCTGGAAGGGGCTAGGTGGGAGAAAATAAAGCCTTAAAGGCCCTAGAGGTCTTGTTGAAGTTGAAGGACAGATGCAGGAGGAATAAATGGGCCAGGAGCTGGAGGATGCATGGTAATAGTATGGACAGGACACTGCAAACAGAAATGTCAGAAGTCAACAGTTCTAGGGATCACTTTGTCCAACACACAGTCATGAGCAAGGCTGACTGAACTGGAGTGGGGGTGAGGTTAGATGCAGCTGAGGGGACACAGCCACAGTGAGGCTGGAGAGTTGGATGGGTCTTTAATAGTATGTTGCATTGAAACCAGTGTCACCAGGACTTAGAGGTGGAGAAGAAAACAAAATCAGACATAACAGATTTTGAGGAATGTGGGGATATGACAGAGTAGAGTTTATGGCAGGAAAAGCTCCCAAAGAGTACAATTTTTTACGCAGATGCAAAAGAGCAATAATTTCAAGTTATACTGGGAATCTAGAAGAATTTTCCCTCCCCGCCCCCATACACACTTGTCCACCTAGTTAATTTCATACCCCAGATCTGTGACTCCAGGGACTTTTTAAAACAAATGACCTTTCTAGACAGGGAAGTAGAGAACTACAATGTTGGTCCTCTGATCCATTAGCAATATTGCAACCTTCATACTGGGAAAAATGAAGCAGGTAGATATATGCTAATGAATAGACTTCCAAGAAAAGAAATAAAAATCAAAAAGGAAAAACATGAAGACAACCCTCTGGGACATTTAAATTTTTCTTTTAAAGGAGGTTGGGAAATAATATAAAATCCTGCATTTCAGTGAAGAAAGCAGGTTGGTCTCCTCTTTACTTCTCAGCTCCCTCTGGTGGAATACTGATTTTTATGGTATGCCCCGTGAAATCAAAAGACCCTAGAGGTCTGGCCAACCTTCCACATTCCGAGAAATAATGTTAGGGTGTCGGGATTGGAAAGAGAGAGAAAGTAATCAGAGAAAGGAGAAACAAGGAACACACCTGTGGAAGAAGCAGCGAGAAATAGTGAAGAAATATGATTATAAAAGTCTCACTTCCATCACTTTTAATATTTTCATTACATTAAATATAGTCTATTACCTTATATTGAAATACTGCTAAATTATTAACTCGTCTTTAAATTGATTTTCCTAGTATTGGGAATAAGGCTTCATTCCAAGGGGAAAAGTACCTAAGACATTTTGCTATAGCTTTTAGAGAAATCACTAATATTCCCCTAAATTCTGCTTTTTCAATCCCAACAATTATTTTCATTTTTACCTGAGAAACAATTCACCTGAGGAAATGCACTCCCTCTCTAATAATGAGAAAGCCACTTTGACAGAGTTTGTACAAAGTTTTGCAAAGAGGCATCAATTATCAATTCCCCCTGCAGTGACAGACGCCCGCTAAAAACACTGTGGGAAAAAAGCAAAGTGAAATGGTTTAGATTGGCCTGTTGGGCACAAACGTCAAGGTCTGACAAGGTCAGTGACTCCAGAAGCTACAACACATGGCAGAAAAACATGACCAGGGCAGTCTGGCTGACCCCTGGCTCCTGACCAAAGAGGAACGAGAGAAGCCCTTCCCTGAAGCCAGGTGAGTTACAGAAGTGGCGGGGCCTTGAGTGAGCCACTGCCCTTCCCGTAAGGAGATTGTGTAAAAATTGCCCAAGCCATATGGCTCCTCTGCAGACAGAACTTTTGGACTTCCTCAGCAGATATTTGCAATAAAATCCAGCTTCTCTCTACTTCACACCAAATCTTCTCTAGGGTATAAACATCCCCTATAAATGCAGAGAACCAACAATTGAACAAAATATTCCAGTAGTGGCCTGAGTAGGATCTAATGTAGTGAGAGCATTACTTTCATATTACTTGAGGCCACGGAGGGCCAGGGAAGCACATAGAATATGGAAGCTTAAAAAATAATAATAAGGGGTCAGGCACAGTGGCTCATGACTGCAGGCCCAGCACTTTGGGAGGCGGGTGGATCACTTGTTCGAGACCAGCCTGGGTGGTCTCCAGAGATGGTGAAACCCCATCTCTACAAAAACATACAGAAATTACCCAGGCGTCATGGCATTCACCTTTAGTCCCACCTACTCAGGAGGCTGAGGTGGGAGGATCCCTTGAGCCTGGGAAGTGGAGGTTGCAGTGAACCAAGATCACGCCACTGCACTCCAGCCTGGGTGACAGAGTGAGCCCCTGTCTCAATAATAATAATAATAATAATAATAATAATAAGGAATTTGAATAGTGTAGTGGTCTCAAGAGTAACTACCTATGTGGCCTTAGGCAAGTTATATCCTTTATGGGCCTCAGTTTCCCAGTGAATACTGTGATGACACCTATCTTAAGCTGTCTGCCCGAATCAGAGGAGATGTTTGTGAAGAAGTCTTGTAGTTTGGAAAGCATTACACACTTAGAATTAGCGCACGGATTTCATTGATTAGCAGGATAATCCCTGCCCAGTCTTGAACTGGGAGAGGAAGCTGCATAGCAGATAGGAGCACAGGCCCAGAAACAGGTCTTCCTGGTCTTCCATCCCAGCTCTGCAGCTTTCTAGCTGTCAAACATTGGGTAGGTTACTTAGGCTACCTGTACCTCAGTTTCCTCACTGGTATCATGGAGATGATCATGATAGTAACAATGCCTACCTGCTAGAGTTGCCAGGATTAAGTTTAAATCCATGGAAAGTGCCTAACAGCCCGGAAAAGAATTGGGCATCAGTAAATGTTGACTTATGTTATCACAATGCATGGAGCATCATTTTTGCCATACTTAGCCATTTTCTTACATTTTGTCTCTATATCATTTTCTTTCCTTGTTTATGCTCCAAAGCACCCCCTTCATTTTGTGATTTTCTTTTTAATTTCTCAGAGTCAATTATCTTCTTACCTTCCCAGATGATGGTTGCCTAATGTTGTCTCAAAGATCCTTGAAGGGTAAGAACCACGCAAATGCCCCTCATCGCCACTTCAGTGCTTTGCACCAAGCAGACACTCAGCAAATGCCTCATTGGCTTGCACAGCTGTGAGCACACCCTCTGTACTGTTCATGATGCAGACTAGTGAACACCCAGACAATGCCAGCCCAGGGATCAGCCCTGCATCTGCCCCCAAATTTCCCAAATGTCACTAATCACTACACTTTTATTAATTTTTAATTTTTAATTTTTGTGGGTACCTAGTAGTTGTATATATTTATGAGGTACATGAGATGTTTTGATACAGGCATGCAATGTGTGATAATCACATCATGGAAAATGGGGTATTCATCCCCTCAAGCATGGTCACTATACTTTGCTTAAATACCCTCCATCCACCAAGTATGATGATTGTCTTGCTTTCTCTTTTTTTTTTTTTGTTTTTGTTTTTGTTTTTGAGCTGAAGTCTCACTGTGTCTCCCAGGCTGGAGTGCAGTGATGTGATCTCAGCTCACTGCAACCTCCGCCTCCTGGGTTCAAGCAATTCTCTTACCTCAGCCTCCTGTAATCCCAGCTACTTGGAAGGCACCTACCACCACGCCCAGCTAATTTTCATATTTTTAGTAGAGATGGGGTTTTGTCATGTTGGCCAAGCTGGTCTCCACCTCCTGACCTCAGGTGACCTGCCTGCCTCAGCCTCCCAAAGAGCTGGGATTTTTGAAGAGAGTTTATTTTTCAGTATTGTGATAAGTACAGATGCTCCTAAACTCAAGGGTCACCTGAGAGTTACAGCTGCAGGTTTCTAAGGCTCTTTCATCCTGACAATTAAGAGAAGATGAATGGACCATTCCTTAGATCATCAGGAGTGACTACAGAGATGTTTATGCTGAATTTATGGCTCTAATTTTTAAACTGTAATGGGTATTTCAATCACAATACTGCACAACCCATCAGCTGTAAATATTGCTTTATGAAATAAAGATGAGTAATCAGTAACTGTTGACATCTGCAGGATGTTTGGTGACACAAACAGAGCTAAATCCAGACCCTTAGGATGGCACTAGTCCGTTGAATCCGAGTTGAAGAAGCCATGGAATTAGTGCCTTTAGTAGAAAAAAAAATTTTTTTAAGAGACAGGGTCTCACTCCTTCACCCAGGCTGGAGTACAGGGGCATGATCAAACTTCTGGCCCCAAGCAATTATCCTGCCTAAGCTTCCTGAGTAGCTGGGACTATAGGCACACATAACCACACCCAGTTAAATTTTTTTTATTTGTATTTTTTTCTAAGAAATTGGGTCTTGCTATGTTGCTCAGGCTAGTCTCAAACTCCTAGCCTCAAAGGATCCTCCTGCTTCAGCCTTCCAAAGTGCTGGGATTGTAGACATGCATCTGGCCCAGGAAAATTTTTAAAGCATTTTGTATTGGATATCGAACAAGCAAGAAGCCCAGGATATTTGCTATTAATGTAGCAAGTCATAGTTAATAGGTGAACAGGATCAAACTTATGCTAAACAACATTGTAGATCCCTCTCAATCTGTCCTTCTGGGACAACTGAAGTTCTTATGAGCCCTAGAAATAGGCCATGCGTTTTGCCCAAACTGAGTTGAACGTTCTTTTAGCTACTGCAGATATGTTCACCAATCTGTCAATAGTACCTGAAATGTAGGATGACTGTAGTTTATCCTTCAAATCAGGTCACCTTTAGAGCAAAAGGGGTGCTATTAATAATTACAAGGAGATGAATCAGGAACATGGTCACCCTGTATAAAAGCTGGTGGAGAATTAACCTCATCTGGCCTGATGGAACAGTTTTAGTTTGAGCTTCTTTCATTCATCCACTCAGTAAAATATTTCCTGACCTTGTGCCAAGTCCTGTGCAAGGCACTGAGGAGAACTGTGATGAAGGAGCTGTCAGTCCTCACTCTGCAGAGGAAGCCGTCAGGAGCATTCCTGAGCCCAGGTGTCAAGTGTAAGCAGAGCAGACACATACAACTATATGCACACAGTCCTGAGAGTCACAGTTGGGAAAAGAGGTCTAGTTCTCCCCAAGGAAATCAACCAGAAACAAGTTGTCTGGGGGAATCTATTCCTTCAGCCACTTTGCCGGGAGACTAAGGGATGGACCAGTTTCCTGACAATATGGATTCTAATCTTTTTTCTGTTGCTGCCTGGATCTAACTTTTGGCAGCTCCCTCTCTGTATTTCTCTCCTTTCCATGCCTTCTGTGAAAGCTGCACCAAGTAAATAAAACCAGAGGTTATGCATCTGGTAATCCTGTCCCGAGTGTGATTATTTTCCACTTCTAATTTTAAGGCGTCATTACAAGAAGTGGTAATGACTAAACAAGTCCCAACAAGCACAGACTAGCATATTGCTTGGATTGCCAAGAAAAAAATTTGTAATAAATAATAAAATCACCAAAAAATGATTTGGAAAAGCATTGTTAACACAGATGGCTTGCAATGCAAAAATATATAATGTTATATCTGTTTAATGCAGAATCCCAAACATCAAAACTGATAAGTCAAACAACCATAAATTTGCATTCGTATTTTGCTGATGCTGACCAAGTACATTATGCTTGTGTATGCAGTTGTGCAGTTGACAGAACTTACGGAGAAAAAGGCTTGAGCCAGCCATCTCTGAGTTACTAAACATCTGACAGATGCTCGTTACACAACATTACACTCAGGCTCTCCACAGGAATAAAAACCAACAATATAAAAGCAAAAGCAACCAAACTCTACAAGTATTTTTGACCATGTGTTATTGGCACAACCTTCTGACATCCGTTTACTGAACGCACACTCAGCGCCAGGCCTAGGCCAGGTCCTCAGGGTCCACGATGAACCAGACAAGCTCCCTGCCTCATGGAACTTACATGCAGGAGGCCAGAGACAATAGAAAAGCAAATAATAAATATTTAATATCAAGCAATGCTAGTAGTAAAAAGAAAAATAAAACAGAGTGGCCAGGCACGGTGGCTCACACCTGTAATCCCAGCACTTTGGGAGGCCAAGGTGGGTGGATCACAAGGTCGAGATCGAGACCATCCTGGCCAACATGGTGAAAACCTGTCCCTACTAAAAATACAAAACTTAGCCAGGCATGGTGGCATACGCTTGTAGTCCCAGCTACTCGGGAGGCTGAGGCAGGAGAATCGCTTGAACCCAGGAGGAGGAGGTTGCAGTGGGCCAAGATTACACCACTGCACTCCAGCCTGGGCAACAGAGCAAGACTCTGTCTCAAAATAAATACATACATACATACATACATACATACATACATGGTAAGAAGAAGTCAGAGGGTACATACATACATACAAACATACATACATACAAATACATACATACATACATACAGGGTAAGAAGAGGTCAGAGGGTTCCAGGATGGCCTAAGGAGGTGACGTGGGAGGAGAGAGCCAAATGTAACCAGGGAGCAGCAATCTAGGAAAAGAACAAGTCAGGCCCGAGGGAACAGCAAGGGCAAACTATTTCACCTGGGTGAAAACTAATCAGTTGACATCATTTTCGGAACTCAACTACCCCACTTGAAGTCATTACACTAATATTAGAACATACATTTTGAGAATATTCACATCATTGCAGGTGGGAATATAAACCTGGAAATGCTTGTAGAATGCAATCTGGAAATAGATATCAAAAACTATTACAAATATCATAATTGTTCAGTAATTCTTTTCCTGAAAATATACGGTAAAGATGTATTCAGAAATGTGCACAAAGGTTTTTATATAAAGATAGTTGTGGATATCCACATCCAAGATATCTATAACTTATATTAGCAATAAATTGGAAACAATTTCAAAGTCTGACAACAGAATAAATGTTCAATGAATTACAATATATCTGGATGATGAACTGTCAGTCAATGATTGAAAAGCAATTTTTGTATGATACGTGATGACAGACATGCAGAGATCCTCATAAGAATTTTAAGGGAAAAGGCAGAGTATAAAATTGTATATGTAAATATACTTGAAATCTATGACATATTTGCATATACATGTGAGTAATATTATGAGGGAAATGGTTAAAGATAATCATCTGTGATTTGGGAGATTACAAGTGACTTACTTTCTTTTTATTTCTCTAAAGATTCTAACTGTTCCACAAAGGACATGATGCACATTTACAAGGAGAAAACAATTAAAGAAATAGGAATATACACTTTTATATCATTAGCCTATCATTAGCCTTTTCAGACTAAAAAAAAAACAAAGGAGCCAGGCACAGTTACAAATGTATTAAGTGCTCCATAAAATTTAGGGTTATCATTTTAGTGTACTGGGGAGGCACTGAGTTCTTCTTCATTCTTGTGTTTGTATTTTTCTCTTTCTGTTTATTGGTGCTGTTGCTTTCCCATTAACCTAGATATGGGACCGTACCAGGATCATGTTTGCATCCCAGGAGTCTAGTGCAGTATGGGGTACCTAGTAGATGCTCAATAAAAGCAACTGCATTATGTAAGTTCCAAGTTCAAAGTAATTAGCTCCATTATTTCGAATCATCTATCCATTGTGCAAATTAATTGTCTTGTATTTAACTCAAAGCATATACTATTCCTGGAGTAACACTTAAGTTGTTCTGCATTCTGACTATTTAGAGCTTTCTCTTTGCAGAGCTTTTGGGTGCTTGAAATAACCGTACGCTTTTTGTACCACTTGGAAGTGCCGAATTGAAGCTGTCTAAAGTCGCTGTAGCTACTGCATTTCTCCTTTTCCTTTGTATTACTTCACCTCAGAGATGTCAAATGACTTCGATGTTTTATAATATCTAGTTTTCCAAAGAATTCTTTTTAAAAATAATCTTTAGTTTTGCACTGGAACTTCTAAGCATATGCATAATAGTCATTATGATAACAAAAGCAAGTTATTACAGATATATGGTAAACTTCCTCTACATATGTGCTCTGATTATCTATGACCTGACACATTGTTTCTCTCTGATTCAAATGCAAAAAGCTAATAGACATTTCTCTGAATAGTATACTTTGCCCCAGAATAACTCATCACCTCTATATTCACTGTTCCAAACATTTTTTTAATTTGCAAACTCTTCCTCTATTGAAAATGTGCTTGCAATTACAGTAGGTTTTTTCCTACCGAGTGATAATGTGCCTCAGCTAACCTGTGTAGTGAGGCCAAAATCCATGAATTAAGCATATGCTGTCCTGAAGTCACTACATTTAACAGGTCACTGACCCTTGTAATTCTTTCCAGTAACAGAGACGAGAAGAGAGGAGGAGGCAAGAAAAGGCTGGACAACAGCAGCAGCTTCAAAAGGCCTTGGCGAGTACTCTCGGCTCTTCTAATTCACCATCATTTCAGGATTTATTTCTATTGCAATCAGAAAACCGCATTTTCCTTTCTATTCCTTTTCTTTTTCTTTCCCCTTTCTTTAAGGTAAATAAGCTAATATCAAAGATTGACTGCAAAGATGCTTTGGAAATTTTAACTATACATTTATACGCTCATCAGTACTACATATTAAAATGTTACCCTCCATAGAAAGGAAAGCATTAGCTATGTAACCCTGTTACTTTGAAGTGAATTACATCCAGTGATATGCAGATAAATGTTTAACAACCAACTCTAGGGGAAAAAAAATCCTGATTTATAGGGTTTCCAATTTCTATATTACAAATAGTCCCACCAGTTCTCAGCTACCAATACGATGTCACTGAACGCCAAGATGCGCACAACCCTTGCAAGCCAGTATGAGTTGGCTCCATCACACCTGATGCTAGCTAACAACATTGAAATTATATGAGGACTATAGCAATTGAGATACAAGGAGGGTTTTGTATTTATAACCTACAACATGATGAAAATTTCCAACACCTGGGGTCATTAGACTATGTATATAGTGGATGAGAATTATTCTTAATTCCTCTCCTGCTATCTCTTCTCACATCTTCTCTTAAGAAATGGCATCCCCAGGTGCGGTGACTCACACCTGTAATCCCAGCACTTTGGGAGGCCGAGGCGGGCGGATCATGAGGTCAGGAGATCAAGACCATCCTAGCTAATACGGTGAAACCCAGTCTCTACTAAAAATACAAAAAAATTAGCCGGGCTTGGTGGCGGCCACCTGTAGTCCCAGCTACTCAGTAGGCTGAGGCAGGAGAATGGCGTGAACCCAGGAGGCAGAGCTTGCAGTGAGCCAAGATCACGCCACTGCACTCCAGCCTGGGTGACAGAGCAAGACTCCATCAAAAAAAAAAAAAAAAGAAATGGTATCAAAATCATTAGCTGAACTCCCAGGTGTAACTTACACCCCATGAAATAAACTCAAGAAACCTACTGTCCTGTACATCCTGACTAAGGAAATTTCATCAGCTGGAGATTCAACCCTTCACTCGGGCTCTACTGCCAGTGGAAAAAAAAAACGTGCATATTCTCTCACTAAACTATTCTCCTTTACTCACACCACAGTGTGAAGGAAGTATCAGAGCCCAGGTTTTGAAGGCGTCTTAGAGGAGGGAGAACAAAAAAAGTATCCTGTACTGTACCCTACACTTTAAGGAGACACCCATCACCAAAGACAGGGAAAAGGTTTTGCAAATGAAAACGCATTTCCGTAATTTGGCAAACTTGCCTAGGGCTACTCCTGAAAAGCAGGTTTCACCCCACAAATTCGAGAGGGTCAGACCCTCTTGAGAGAACACCAGACTTCCAATACCAAATTTTCACTTGCATGATGGGCATTTGGGTGCTAAATCTCAGCCCCTCACACCTGCTGTCACCCCTCCATGAACAACCACTACCCCAAGGGCCCCTACACATGGTTTTCTTTCAGGGTTCCTTTTCATAGTATTGTCATTACGTGGTACCACTCAACTGCCAAAACAGGCTCTACCTACCTGCCCAAAGTCACCCAGTCACTGTGCATTGTCATTTCCAAGCTGGTGCTTGCCTCACCTGATGGTGTCTGGTCTCTGAATCTCTTCCTCTCCAGGGGCCACTTTATGGCTGGTTCTGAAGGGCCCTGGGACGCATCGGGTGGGCAGCTGTGAAGTGCTTTCTAGAGAGTGGATGGGGCCTGGGATCAACCTATTGTGTAGGGGACACATGTCGGTTTTGCTTGCCTCTCCGTCATTTGCCCTTCATCTGGGATGAACACCAACATTTCTCTTTGGGAAGCTTAGTGGAACTATCAATCAAGGCATGCCTAAAGGTGGCCCCTGACACAGCCAGGCCATTCAGCCTCGCTCTAATTCGAGTTGAGTCAAGTGATGAGAGGACAAAGGTAGAAGTGTCCCAAGGGCATCCCAGGAAAGGACCATTCACTGGTTACTGCTTCCCAGAGCCTCCCTGATCCCCTCTTTGAGCAGCTGGTTGCTTAGTTTCATCTTCATTTCAGCAAGCTGCCCTGCCGCTTCCAATTAATTCCTTTCTTGCTTCAATTAATGAGAGTCCATTTCTGTTGCTAATAACTGATGAACTCTAATTGACATAAACACACTTATAGATGACTGGTGGCCAGATATGGTAGACAGGAGGAAAGTCTTCTGAGTTGTCGATGTTTTCCTATGGTTCTCAGAGGACACTTGCGTGTCCTCTCCCAAGCTCTGGCCATGGGAAAGCCCTGGAATCACTCTCTTTTTTGCCCTTTGCAAGTTCTCAAGACATCACCTGGGTCTCAGAGAAAGCAGAATTGCAGGACAGATGCTCTTTGGGAGCTGAGGGTGCTAAAGGACCCAGCCAGGTCTCTATCCATTCTCAAGCTGAGTCCCTCCCTGGGCTGCTCCCTAGGGTCTCTTTTAGATAACTCAGCCTGGAGCAAGTGAGGATAAAAGACAGCACATTGGAACAGAATACAGATGGAGGATTCTTTTTTTCCCGAACAATGAATTAGCACAATATTAGCCAAGGGGACCTTAAGGACCTTTGGTAGGTGACATCTCAGAATAAGTCCCTGGATTTCAAAAAGCAACATGAGGAAGCAACTAGCAATCAAACAGAGTCTAGACGAAGGAGCAACATGCAAGTTAGCACGATCCGTCAGAACAACCCAAGGGCCAACAACCACAACTCTTTTAAGATTCAGTAGCAGAGCCTTAAAGCAACCATGGGGGCAATTAAACAAGGCACTCCAGTGGTAGAGAGAAAGTCAGTGGGGAACACAGTGGATTTGTCTCAATTACAAAAGGAAAAATGACAGGCATTTGACATCCTAGCTATTACTGGTCATTACTGTAGCATTTCAAAAAAAGGAAAACTGATTAAGGAAAGCAGATTTACTTAATGATAGAATCAAAGAGCTAGAGGAAACATCAAAAGAAAAAAGGAGGCCTGCCCCCTGCAGTCAAGAACAGTTTGAAATGAAATCACTAAGAAAGGTGGCAGGAAGAGTGAGGTCTTGAATAAGAAGCTGAATTCAGATTCATGTTCTGCTGGGGCTAGCTAGGTTGGCCATGCAGGCTCCTCAACTCTCCGAGACTTCATTCTCGTTCTCATTCTTCCTTTGTAAAGTGAATAAGATCCCCACCTGACAGATTTATTCTGCAAAATAAATGAGATAATGTGTAAGACCAACTAACACTTAAGTTCTCAGTAAGATAGGGTAAGCACACTAGGTGCATCTATTACGGCATCACAGAAAGGACATGAACCATGGACCACATGCACATAGAAATACATAAGCAAATGATCCCAATCTCATTGATACGATGTTAAAGAGTGAGGTGGAAGAAAAGAAGAGCAGTAATTGTTATAAAATGCCATCAGGTGAGCTGAAAGAGATACCATAAAGGGAGGCAACCTGACTGCTCTCCCCCAGTGTCCACCGTAGAGACAGAAGAAAGTGTCAGGCAGGAAGCAGCAATGTGGAAGACAGTCGATATTAATGAGCTCAGAAGCAGGCAAAAAATCAATTTTTTTCAGCCTCGTATCTTGGGTGTTTTAGGTGTGGAAATACAGTAATCAACATTAAGCTTTCAGCATGCCTAAAAATAGTTCTTCACCTGCTGCTGTTTTTTCCATTGGTTACAAAGGCTATTGTTTATTTCAGCAGATGGAAAAGAAGCTGTGAAAAGCTGTTCACATCGTGCAGAAGGGAGCATGGAGAGGCAGCGGCATGGGTAGTATGTTAATGAGTGGGGTCGGGGATGATTAGCTCAATTGCTCACACAAAATCTTTCTTCTCCCCGGAATTTGCTGTTAGTACTCTGAGCCATGGACTCTGGTGCCAGCATGCTAATTTGGACCTGCATCTCAGTGGGCACAGCAGTGAGTATTTCCATTAGGCTCAGTTTCCACTTGCTTCTGTACTCTTCCCCATTGCACTCTGAAAATCCAAGCTTTCTTTTCATGTGTCACACAGTATCTTAGAAGCTCCTGGGTTACAGATTCGGGGAGAAAATCACCAGCCATTTCTGGCTTTGGGAGGCAGCTGCCTCTGCTGCTGACAGCTGCTGCCCAGTCCTGCTGGAGATGGAGAGTCGAGGCTGACACATCTGCTGGGCAGAGCAGTAGGAAGGGCATTGTCTCTCCCAGCTCCCAGAGTTGGCCATGAAAGCAAATTCAGGTTTTTGTTTTTGTAGAGTTGAGAACAATCAGTCCCAAGCCCAGCAGAAGATCATTGCCTTTCCACCCCCCCAGAGCCACTTGTCATAAAAATTAAAAGCATATAAATTCTCCACTCTACAGTTTTTCTTCTCAGTGGATGGCCAGCATCTTCGGCTCTGTGAGTTCTTTTTATAAACACATATGCTCCAAGACTCAGCTAGCACTCCCTGCCCAACACCAATTTTTTTTCTCCTTTCCTGCCTGAGCAGTTCAAATTGATGAGAAAATATTAATTGGGGCTCATTTTACATTAACTAGTAAATCCTCCATCACCAAGCTAAAGGCAATGGAGTAAAACCAGCTCCCATTAAGTTTCCGTGAATCCATCTCCTACAGCTGTGACTTCTTTCCCTGCTGTGGCCTCACATTCATGTAACACATGTGCTTTGTAAGCCTTATGCCATCTGATTACCCTAAAAGGAAATACCCAACATAGGGGAAAATATGGGGCTTAGTACAGGCTAATGGTTGAAATTCCTTGGTGTAAGATTAGCCATGCTGCAAAATGCCAAAGAAAAATACAAAAGTCATGAGGACGTTTAGCAAGGTTGTCTTTTTATTATTATTATTATTATTATTATACTTTAAGTTCTATGGTACATATGCACAATGTGCAGGTTTGTTACATATGTATACATGTGCCATGTTGGTGTGCTGCACCCATGAACTCGTCATTTACATTAGGTATATCTCCTAATGCTATCCCACCCTCCCCCCACCCCACCACATGCCCCGGTGTGTGATGTTCCCCACCCTGTGTCCAAGTGTTCTCACTGTTCAATTTCCACCTATGAGTGAGAACATGTGGTGTTTGGTTTTCTATCCTTGCGATAGTTTGCTCAGAATAGGATCTAGAACGAGAAATACCATTTGACCCAGCCATCCCATTACTGGGTATATACCCAAAGGATTATAAATCATGCTGCTGTAAAGACACATGCACATGTATGTTTATTGTGGCACTATTCACAATAGCAAAGACTTGGAACCAACCCAAATGTCCAGCAAGGTTGTCTTAAATCCATATTTTAGGGAGAGATTCAGGGAAAGTATGTGGTAAAGATTTTGTCTTATTTCAATACGTATTTATTACAAAGATAATAATAATACCTAAAGGGAAAAATAGCAATTTTTGAAATCCCATCCCAGAGGTTATGTTTTGTCTGCCTTGTTATCTATGCTTGTGGCAGCCAAGCCCTTTTCAGAGAAGGTCTCGAATTCCAACTCTCTGGCCTTCGGGCACTGCCTATGCTTATGTGTCACACAAGTCTCAATTTGGGGTCAGAGCCCTGAAACAACAAGATGAAGAGGTTCTTAGCTACAGACACTATAATCAGATTCACACATTTCAAATTTTCCTGGCCAAATCAGAATGTCCTCACGAGCCACCTGAAATTCAGCCCATGCGCTTTTATTGAGCACATTAATGATAACACCAACACGTTACTTTTCATCAGTCAAAAGGTCAATGATGACCCAACTAGAAGTGTTGGTTTTATAGTCTTAATCTCTACAAGAAAAAAAAAACTACATAAAGAAATACCAGAAGCATCATTAAAATAGCTTCTGACAATTATTAAAACATCTTTCAGATGTTTTAAAAAAATTCATCAGTACTAAGATGAATCTAATAGAATGAAAATTTTACTAACCTAGTTTTTAAAACATTGCCAAATCCCAGTACATTTCCACATAAGGCCGTGGCACTCAGTGAAATGTATGGTGGGCCCAACATCACCACCACCAACACCCCTCAAAGCTGCACGATATCTTTACATATTAGGCCAGGTGCAATCAAGAACAACCACCAAAAGAAATGAAATCAAATATACAAATATATAACAAAAATAATTTTTAAGTTAAAAAATATAGAGAGAAAACAGAAGGAATGAATTCAAAAGAGGGACTAGTAAAAAAAGAAAATAAAATGTAAGAAACGATAGCTAAGACCAGAAAAGCATCTTTTAAAAACCTCATGGAGTGTTAGGGGTGAGACAGTACATGATTTAAACACCATCAGACTCAGGAAAAGAGAGGAGATTTCACCAGGTTTTCACAAGCCTAAGATCCAGGAGTGCAGAGGCAAATACGACAGTTCGGAAGGTCTAAATTCACTAAATTGATCATTTAGTGAATGTTTTTTGGTCCTTCATTTAAAAAGAACTTGGTTGAATTTGGAATACATAAAAGAAACTAAGAGATGTATTAGAGTAGATTGAACGGTGACCACCCCCGCAAAATGACATGTCCATGTCCTAACCCCAAAAACCTATGCATTGTGACCTTATTGGGAAAAGGGGGTCTTTGCAGATGTGACTAAATTAAGGATTTGCAGAGGAAATCATCCTGGATTGGGTGGGTCCTAAATGCAATGGCAAGTCCTAAGAAGGGAAGAAGAGAAAGGAAGGGAAAGGAAGAGAAGGGAAGGGGTGGGTGGGAAACAGACACAGCGACACAGGAAAGAAGGCCGTGTAAAGACCCATATGGAGATGAAGGCAGGCATTCACGTTAAGCTGCCACAAACCAAGGAATACCAGAAACCACTAGAAACTGGAAACAGCAAAGAAGAATCCTCCTCTAGACCCTAGAGTGTCTGGAGGAAGCCCGGCCCCACCTACACCTAGATGCCTGACTGTGGCCTCAAGAACTGTAAAAGAATACATTTCTATTGTCTTAACCACCCAGTGTGTGTATTACTGCAGCCCTAGGAAATTAATACAGGCACCTGGGCCATTAATGAAGTAATTGTGAAAAGCCATCCTTCACCTGTGGTTACCACATATGACCTGCAGTCTCATGGGAAACAGGTGTCATCCGCATGGCCAGAAGCAGAAGCTTTCAGATTTAAGAGACCTAGGCTGAATCCATATTCTGACAATTACTCACAGTGTGGCCTTGGACATGTTTCTTGACCTCTCTGTACCTCAGGGTCATCTCTAAAAAGGTGGGTAGCAAAAAACAGTCCCTACCTCATACTGTTGTTGGGAATGAATGGGATCACCTCTGGAAAAGTGCAAGGTGCAGGGCAGACACATGGTGAGATTCAATCCCTGCCACTAAGCATGGGCTGAGCTCCAACTCAGCCAACCCCAATGTGAGCCTGGGGATTGGAGGATGAGGAAGGGAAAAGCTCACCGCAAGGGAACCAGCATCTAGCCCTTCGAACCTGTTGTTCTCGGTACATTTCTTGTCAATAATTAAAATAACTCCAGTGCCTTGATAGCCACACTTCTATTTATAACACTTAAAATTATCAGCTTCATTCCACTATCACACCTAGACACTTACTCATTAATTCTCACAGGAGGAGTTTAATTTCAGCAAATGTGTTTTTGAGATATTTTGATGTCCTGGAGCTATGAAACTATAATGTAATTCATTTACTTTCTGAAAAACATGAAGGCAATGATTTTTCTCTTTTATTCTGGCTTTGTTGAGGCATACTTAAGAAATTAAAATTGTATATATTTGAAGTATATGACATAATGACTTAATACACATATATATTGTAAAGTGATTACCAAGTCAAGCTAATTAACAAGACCATCACATCACAGTTACCGTGTGTGCGTGTGTGTGTGTGTGTGTGTGTGTGTGGTGAGAACATGCCAAGATCTACCCTCTTAGCACATTTCAAGTAAACAATACAGTATTATTAACGGTGGTCCCCATGTTGTACCTTCAATCCCAGAACTTATTCATCTTAAAACTGAAAATTTGACTAAGATCTCTACCTTTCCCCACCCCTCAGAACCACTGTTCTGCTTTCTGCTTCTATGAGTTTGATTTTTTAGACTCTACCTATAAGTGAGAATGCAGTATTTGTCTTTCTGTTTCTGGCTTATTTAACTTAGCATAATGTCCTCCAGGTTCATCCATGTGGTCACAAAGGGGAGGATTTCCTTATTTTTTTTATGGTTGAAAAATATTCCAATGTATATAGATACCACATTTTCTTTATCCATTCACCCGTCAATGAGCATTTAAGTTGGTTCTATACCTTGTCTATTGTAAATAATGCTGCAGTGAACACAGGGATACAGATAAGCAACATGGAAGTTCCTCAAGAAACAATTTTAGGACCATGATTTTTCAATTTCAACACTACATGACACAAGTAACAAAAGGAGAGTCGTTAGGGTCCTAAAGATACCTACCTCCAAGATGTTTTATCTTGATTAGCTAAGTAATAGTCAACATTCATTCAAATGTTTGCTTAGTGCCATACTGTGTGACAAGAAGATGATACGTAAGGCCTAAGCAACTCATTATTTTTGGAAACATGACCTCTTTCAACCTAGTTCTTGTGTCCAGACTCTCACAACAGCTTCTCCATCTCCGAGAGCTAAAATATCTGCCGGGTGGATAAGCAGTCATACCCAGGCCAGCCAGCAGCTCTCCTAAATTTGGAGAGAGAAATCCATTCAGGAGTGCGATGATGGAGTCAGGCTTGCAACTTCCTAAATTTCAGGGTTACCTGCCTTTCAAGGGAATTTCATGAGCATTAATTTTTAAAAAACTGGTTCTTCCTTATAGGCCTTAAAAACATGTAAAATGTCCTTAAGTCAATGATTTGAGAACAAGAAGATTAAAAACGAAACAGTGAATTGAATTGGAATTGAAGAGAATGCTGCTGAAGTCAAACACAAGCAGCTCGTCAGTCTAAGATAAAAATGCTAGAAAGACCTCTATCTTTATGATCAGGGAGTCGGGGTCATATTACCTTAATTGCCTGGTAAACCTAGCCTGCGCAAGCATGCACACTGCAGATATGGTGATATCTGACTTTATTCATTCTCTCAGCTGACTCTCTGACCTTAACCTATGCAAATTTTATTCAAACATCTTCTGAAGCACTTTTTATTTTGCCTGAAGACGTCAGAGAAACCAGTATTTCCAACTGGCATTGCTGGTCCTATTTACCCTGGTTGACGACGCAAGTTGCCCAAGTGTTAATGAACATGTCCTTCCTGCTCAAAAGCCTTCAGGTATGCTGTTGCAAAAGCAGCATCCTTAAATAGCTACGTGGGACCCAAGTGAAACTTCTCTCTGGCAATATTTTGTTTGAATCTTGGAATGATGCTTCCAAAGATTCACACAAATTAAAAATGAAGACTTGCCAATTCCTTCAACATGAATTCATTCATTCAGTAAGACTTTATTAAGCACTCACAATGTGCCTGTTATTTAAGGGTACTTGGGGAGGGAGTTGTTTTTATATTCCAACTGCCCATCTGAAAGACCTTGAATAAAAGATGTATTTTACTCCTTTATCTGAATGACAACCAGTTCAAAGAGTCAGTGCCCAGACACCAAAAATCTAATCTAATCTTGCTTGATTCCCTATTCTTCTAGATTTTGACACAATTTAAAAAATTCTGGCCAATTTCTAAGGCTGTCAATGCTGAAAAAAGTAGACTTAACTTTTGCAGTTGAAATTGTACAACACTCATATAAAAATAAATTATAATAGAAGGTTTGAAAAGTAGACCTTAAAAATAGAGGTTACAAAATTAGCCAGGTTTCTATTGAAAGAAATGTGATACTATTTTTTTTAATGTATCACGTCTCTACATCTGCATTTTGTCCTGAAGGATGTGGTGACCTAAATAAAACTGACACTCTGGTCAGAATTCTGCAGCATCCAGAACTGGCAGTCATTGATGAAGAAAACTACAGCTGCAGGGGCACCCTGCAGTTTCAAATCTAAACAAGAGTGTTTCTTTGTCCTAAGATACGGATGGGGCATCCTTTCAAAGTCTCTGAAAACATTGGAAAACATTAGACTTCAGTAAACATTGGAAATGGAGCTACACAGAGGAACTCAGTTTTTTAGCTATTAAACCTTTTTTTAAACAGATTTCAATACTTACCATAGACACATCTACAAATTACTTAAAAACATGCAAAAAGAATGGCTCCCCACTCCATTCACTAGCAAGCAAGTCCCCAACTCTGCATATTCATAAACATTTAATATTTATATAGGACAAAACCATTTGACCTAATTTAACCTTACTATGATATAAATATTTTTGGTCTCAAGATCTGAACTGTAGGACCTGGACCCAGGCAGACAAAAACAGTATGACCTTGAATAAATTGGGTACTGCTCTTAGCCTCCATTTTTCTACCTCTGAGATCTGGTCTCCATGAGCCTTTCTTAAACTCACCATCTTGAGAGTTCGATGTAAGTTATGAAGGCTCTCCACCTAAACACTGACGTTTATGACCAATTTGATGATGTTCAAAAGCAGTCACAGATTCCAGGTGAAAAACAACTGACCTAAAGAATCTCTGGGATCCCTTCAAGAGCCAAAATTTTGCTATTGTTTACTAGGACAACCTGTACTCTATATCTTACATTATATATTACATATACATAATGTTACATGTTTAGCTTTGAAACTGCAGAGCACGCCGGCGGCTGCAGTTTTCTTCATCAATGACTGCCATATATGTATATATACACAGATATTTTAGATATTATTATTATATTATGTTAATAAAATATAACTGCTATATTTTGTCTACATCTTACTGTATTTATTATACCTGTGCTTGTAAGTTAGGTATACACATACCTCATATGTGTATAGATGGAACTCAAAGTAGTTGGACTATGCTCTGGCCCATCTTTTAGTAGAGCTGACACTCTTCATTGACTTCTTTTAAGGAAAAGTAAATGTGCTCCTTAAGTGACTGAGAATTTTTTTAACTTTTAAGTTCAGGAGGACGCGTGCAGGTTTGTTACATAGATAAACTTGGGTCACGGTGGTTTTTTGTACAGATTATTTCATCATGCAGCTATTAAGCCTAGTACCCATTAGTTATTTTTCCCGATCCTCTCCCTCCTCCCACCCTCTATGCTCCAAAAGGCCCCAGTGTGTGCCCTTCCCCTTTACACATCCATGTGGTCTCATCATTTGTTCCACACATGAGTGAGAACATGTGGTATTTGATTTTCTGTTCCTGTGTTAGTTTGCTAAGGATAGTGACCTCCAGCTCCATCCATGTCCCTGCAAGGACATGATCTCATTCTTTGTTGTGGCTGCAGAGTATTCCATAGTGTATACGTACCACATTCTCTTTACCCAGTGACTGAGAATTTTATCTCTTTCATTTATATAAGCTAGTCTAAGTTTCTGTTCCCCAGCCTGGTGGAGAAATGGTCCCATTATAGACGTGGTTGGGCAGAAAGGGAAGTTAACAAAAACAATACCATCAAGTCACCCTAATTTGCAATGCAACTGTTACACGTGATACTAACGAATTCATGAATATATCTGAAGCTATACCCTGGTATCATTAGCATAAAGTTAAAATGCAGTGATCAGTCTATCTCTTAGTTTTGGGGTGAGCAGGAATGTAACTCTAGTGACCTTAACCTTGACCTAGGAAAATTATACCTACATGCAGAAATTTCTAGAACACAACCCCAAAGAAAAAGATATGTCTTAAAACTGTCTATGTGGAGTTTGTTGAATGACTGTAACCCATCAGAAGAAAGATAATTACATTAAATGAAAATAGTATAAATTAAAGGAAAATTAAGAATGAGCTAGTGTAAGAATGCTGCTGGCAAATCTAATTACATTGTTTATTGTTTTTCTTCATGCCCCAACCTCTTCGCCATCCCAATCCCTACCTGCTGTTCAAATGTAAGCTTCCTCAGGAAAGGGTTTTATCCTTTGTTTTTACTGATGACTCCTAAGCATAAAGAGCATTGTCTCACGCAATAAATATTTGAAAAAATGGCACTAAGTGTCTTTGCCAAAGACATCATGGTGATTATAAGTAGTAATCCATAGTTGTGTGTGTGTGTGTGTGTTACTTAAAGCTATAATCAAGCACAAAGTGAAAAATTGCTTCCCCAAATCTCCTGTATACCAGTCCCCCACCCCCAGAAAAAAAGAAAAAATGGTTACTCTGTACATGATTCATTGCAGCTGAGCAGTATGTTCCGGGGCTTTCCATGGAACACCAGACCAATTGGATATTGAACCCTAAAGTTCCAAGATCATAAACTATCAAGATCAGGAAATAGAGATCTGATTTTAACTCACCATTAGGAATTAACCTCTTTATGGACTGCTCAAAGAAAGATGACCTAGATCATCGTCCTTAGTCAGACATCAAATGTCAACAAGACTAAAGAGAAAACTTAGTAAGAAAGATAACCAAGTTCAAACTCATGTTGTTCAAATTAACAAAAAAGAAAAACATAATCAAGGAGAGAAGCCAAATGTTAACAAAACAAACTTGTGATTCATAATTCAGCATAAAGTCAACCCTACCTAAAGTAAACCTTAAAATCAGAGCAACTAATATGAACTCGCGGGAGTGGAAACATTTTCAAATAAATGTTGACATGAAGCATTCAGATGCCATCATTTCATAGTGACCCCTTTGAGAAAACTGGAAGAAATGCTTTGCCACTTCATGGTTTATTGGCATTAGGATTCATGATTCGTGATTAAGACAAAAATGAAGCACCATGGCTGCATTCTCTTGATGCCAATATCAAGAGCTAGAAATAGAAAAACTGCAGCAGGCAACCACAAGAAGGATTTTCTTGTCCATAACATCAAACAATTTGATTTTTTAAGTCAATTAATATTTGGTTGAGCATCCTATAGTCATAGCCAAAGGCTTATAATAATCTGGAGCACTCAATTTAGTCATATTTGTGTCAATTTTGCAAGAGTATGCTAGCTTCAAAAGGGCTAGGCTGACAAAGAAAATCAATAATCCCATTGGTTAGAAAAGAATACAATGTCATCAGGCGAACTGGGACAGAACTTTCAGAGTCAGCACAGTAAAGGCATCCAAGGCCACTTCACCCAGTGGAGACGCAGGCTATACTTAGTTCATTGATTCTGTGTCTTGGAGCAGACTCATCCAAAAGGGTACACTGTTGACAGACGAAAGTAGACCTAAGGAAAAAGATAACTCATCCCAAGGGAGTACTTATTATCTGTTAGGCACTATTCTAAGGGTTTTACATGTAATAAATTACTAACAATATTGCTCCCATTTTACAGATGAGGAGACAGAAGTATAAAAAGGCAAAATAACTTGTTCAAGGTCACCCAGAGAGTAAGTGGCAGAGCCAAGGTGCAGAACCAGGGGTTCTGGGTCCAAGGGCCACGCTTTCAACCACTGCAAGCGTGGACTCTGAGGAAGGAAACAACCACCCTCTCCTCCCTCATGGCCTTCAGGCTAAGGTTTCCTTACAATCTAGAGCCTACCCAGCCTCCTGAAACCAGAGATAAAAGCAAAACTCTCTGGCCTCTGCTGACCAGAACAGACACACGAGGCTCATCAGGTCAACAAAGCCACCAGTATTTGAGCAACCAAGCTCCCCAAATCTGCAAAGTGGGATGCAAAAGTGAATTCACCTATGAAATCAGGTAGACCTGTCAGAAGTGGGAAAGCAATAAGGAAGACCAGTTCTCATATTGGACTAAACAAAAATAAGAAACTGTGCTGACAACCTCTGTGACCTAAATCCAGTCTGTTCTGCCCATTCGCAACTTGGTTTATGTAGCATGAGACAGCTGGACAGTTGCTAAGATCTCCTCCTATTCTAAGACTGTGTGCTCCTCGTACTCCTCTAAGAAAAACCACACTGGGCCTTCCCAGTGCTTTGCCCCAAGTAGATGCTTGATCAGTTGAACTGAATTTAAAGCAACCTTCAATTACTCTTTTCCCTATCCAGAGTGTTTAGCTTTGATCTAGGAAAAATGCAAAAAGAAAAATTCACATCAATTTTAATTTATTAGTTCTTCTTTGATCCACCAAAATCATGAAGTTCAGTAGAGAATGTAACAGAATAGAAAATGCAGGCTTCCTCCCAATAAAACCACTATGTTATGCTGCAAGTCAATCAGAAAAGAGTTTTTCCATGATGCTGAAAACAAATGTACTGACATCACTCCAAAGCTAATTTTTTTCCATGACTTGACTCAATTCCAGAACCTGCCCTGGCACTCACTTCCTTAGCACATGAACAAACCAAAGACATCATTTATCTAACAAAGTGATTTCCGTGTTGCATTTCTGGGAGAATTATAATTTGACATACTTGTATGCTGCACAGACACCCTAAATGAGTACAAAATCAGGCATCCCTTTCTCAAAGAGAGATTTCAATTTTCAGTCTCATTTTCATGTAAAATTTTTTAAAGTAACACCAATAGGAAGAAGTCTCAATTGTATCGTGCAAAGCAGAAGTTCCATCTGGTTCCATCTTACATTGTTATTCAGTATCTTCACTAATGCATCCAGCAGATTAACTGGAAATATGTCACGAATCCTTCATTGTGAAGAGGTAAAATTTAAAGAGGGTATTGTCACACCAGTGGATACTAGTTTTTAATTTTTTCCTGAGAGTTACAGGAAGTAGAGGATAGGGGTACAATTTTTTGTTGTTGTTGTTCCGAGCTGGAGTCTCATTCTGTCCCCCAGGCTGGAGTGCAATGGCACAATCTCCACTCACTGCAGCCCCCACCTCCTCAGTTCAAGCGATTCTCCCACCTCAACCTCCTGTAGGTGTGCCATTTTTGATCTCTGTATTCAAGATGAATCTGACATTCCAAAAAGGCCTTGAAATTAACTAACCTGGTACCAATATGATAATTTCTTCATTATCCTTGCTCACATTTCAGTTCTTGACTTGAATTGGTTTTGAGGGGATTTTGTAATTCACAAAATATTTGTATATTTGTATATTTGCCTTTTTTCAGTTACAAAGATTTCTGTCCAGTGCTGATTTATACCAAACTAAATAGGAATTTTCTCCCAGTCTACACTGTAAGTAAGCAATTTGCCCAACCTCATTGGTCAAAGAAGAATCACTAAAATAAAAACAGTTTGTACTTTGGGCCATTTTGCATCCACCAGTGGTAAGATACAAGCACCATCCAGGGCAGCAAGAATGGTAAGGCCAGCTGGGCACGGTGGCTCACACCTGTAATCCCAGCACTGCGGGAGGCCAAGATTGGAAGATTGCTTCAGCTGAGGAGTTTGAGATCAGCCTGGGCAACATAGCAAGTCCTCATCTCTGTATTTTAAAAAAATAAATAATAATAATGAAAATAAAAATTTAAAAAGAATAGTAAGGCCAAGAACTGATGTTGGCAGACAAGACTTCTGGATAAGGCCCCACACTAGAAGCAATGCAGGTAACTGACCAAAGAGATCAGGTAGTTATGCTCATCCCCATTCCCTGGATAAGTAAACTGAAGCACAAAGAAGCTTCATAATTAGACCTTAAGCTGGTAATCAGGGAGCTAAGACTTGACTCCAAAATTCATGACATGTCTATTTCACATTGCTTTCCTTCAAAAAAGAACAGCACCCAAAGTGAAAACAAGGCATTCTCCAAAGATTACTGCATTATTTTACCTGGGCAGAGGAATAGGCACTTTCAGAACACTGGCCTGAGGCCACTGTGCAATGAAAAGGAAAAAATTTGGACCCTGTGCAAAAAAAAAAAAAGTTACATATAATTATTTATTCCAGAGATCAAACTTCAGCATTCTTTATCACGAGAAGTAGAATAGTCTCCCTTTTGTTGAATTACTCAAGCAAGCTTCAAGTGAGGTCCTTTAATTTGCAGAATAGTTACTAAGAACCAGTTTATCAGGTCACACATTACTGAGCAATATAAACTTCATTAGGGCTAATTTTCTTTTGCAGGAAAAATAACAGCTGAGGAGAATGCCCACCTAGATGAGATTTTAAAGGCCTAAGGACACCAAAAAGCCATCACAAGAAGACCAAAGTCCAGATCCTCAGGAAAGTCATTAAGGTAAGAAAATGAATTCAAGACAACAAATCTTGCCAGATTGAAGAAACTAATTAAAGGACCCAGTAGAAAGAAAGCCATAGTGCCAAGGGATTCCAAGAAAGCCAGTGTTTGTTCCAAGGGTTGGTCACCAGTTCCACCAATGTCCAAGCCAGATGACAGCCTGAGCTGGCCAACACTATAGCTCCACAGAGAGCCGAGGAAATGGGCAAGCAACCAAAAACAGGGATTAAGACAGTCTAATAACTCTAACAATTAACATTTTAAGTAATTATCTAAAGCACCTATTAGAAAATATAACATTATGAGGAGATAGAGTCAACAGTGTCATAAAAAAAACTAAAAATGTGAATAATGTTGACCTCAAATAGTTTTAAGGCAATATTAGAGCAATAATAAAAAATGCCAAAATGTCAGTATTTAATGTTTTTACCCTACTCAATGTTAGATATAGTCTACCAAAGCAATGCATAGTTGGATTCAAAGTCAAACTAAAATGGGGCCTAATATAGATTCCAACACCATGAACACTTGGGACCACCTTTGCATAGGGAAGAAGGTGAGTCAGAAGTGATCTGGGTCTCCTTTCCATCATAGCTCAGAGTCATCTTTCCCTCTCCATCTCTGTGAGTCTAGGCCTTTATCAGGCATGTCTGCATCTCTGCAACCTCCTCTGCACTGATTTTTCAATTCTAATCTCAACTCAATTCCAATCATTGTGCATGCCAGATAAATATTCTACATCATACTTGCATCTTATCCCACCTCTATCCAAAAATCTCAATTTTCAGAGCTAAATGGGCTTGGTTTCCAAATCCAGACTCCAAGACTCTGTCCTGTCTCCTCTTAGCAGAGATTTCCTATAGTATTTCCCATTGTACCCTGCAATGGCCTAACTATTTGCCTCACTATCTGCTACACAAGTCCTGCCTCCCCACATTCGTTCATTATGCTCTTTAATTATGTCATATCCTCTTTCCTTCCATGCTTAACACCCCTCCTACTTTACTTTCCCTTCCCTTGCAACCTACGGGTGATCAACATCACACGAGAAATGGAGGACACTCTAGAACAAATCATTGGCATCTCTCCCACACCAATTTCCAAAAACAATCTGATATGGCTCATTAAAAAAAGCACAGGTGCAGTAAAACAAGCACCCAAAAATATTTTATCAGTAAACCAAAGGCAAAATAATAAAGGTGAGGAAGAATGGGAATCATATTTTAAGAAGCTAAACTTAGAACTCAGTTTTGAGTACAAAAATTAGCTCTGAGCTTCACAGCAACCTAGGCAAGAGATGAAACATGATATATTAAGTAGTTTTTATCTGACTTTCATCACATGATTTCATCCATAGAGATTCAATTTCCTCAGCTCTGAACTCAAAGGAAATTTCCACATGTATTATTATATTAAGGACATGTAACAACATGATGGAGGATATCCTTAACAGCTGTTTTACAGAAAGTACTAACCCATATCATGATTTCTAACCATGACCCTCAATAAAAACTGAGGGCATAATATTAGCCTCATTCAATTAATACCATTCTGTTGGGAGCCAGAAAGACGGAGTTCAGCTGTATAGCATTATAGTTCTGTGACTGGGCTCAGGGATAACTCCCTCTAACACCAGTTCTTCTGCCTGGACTTCTGGCTGGAGTGATATATCAGATGGTTCCAAATGGAAGCCACCAGAAAACACCTGAAGGAAACTAACCAAATCCTGTCCCTCTGCAGATGAAGCCAACAAAGGTCACATTTGGGCAGGAAAATAGAAGAGTCACCCCAGCAGAGGGCCACTTGGCATCCCTGGGGAGAAATGACTGTCCCTGAAATCACTCTGTATTGTGTCAAGTGCTCAAACAAGGACTTTTCTTTTGCATCACAGACCTGGAAAAGACTCAGTGGGCAGGATTATCAAAACATCCACCTCTGTCACATATGGCCTGGATAATGGCTCCTGTCTGATATTTCTTTTCACCAGGTCTGTGGCAGCGAGAGGGGCCCACCAGGCTTCAATGGCAACAACATGCTCATGGGGTAACTAATGGGTTGAAAGGATCACACAACACTATCTAGACAACAAAATGCATCTGCCCAAAATAGCATTTTGATTTACAACTCTGCAAAGTGGCACATAGAAAAGTGAAAAAAGGAAGCAATGTATGAGGCTGCAAAGAGTTTCTGACAAACAAATGCCTTTGGGAAGGCCAAGCAGAGTATTTTAATCAAGAAGTTATTGGGAGCAAATAGACATCCTTAATCACTATTACATAAATTGCCCAGGGTCACGTGTACCAGGGTGATGGTGTTCACCACTAGTCTTTTTGTTCTTGATGTTTCTTTGGTTTTTCTGCTTCCAGAATTTGGGACCTGGTTATCCCATAGCATTTGCCCCAAATAAATGACAGCCATTTGGGAGTTGTGGGTCCCCTATGTTTGTCACTACCCCCAATGCATTTTCTGACAAGGGTAGTGTCTTAAAATGAAAGCTGAGATACTTTCATATAGCTTAATGGTTTCAACAACAAAACCATATTAAGTTTATGATTAAAAAGATAAAATTTTAATAAGGAAGAAAAGAAGGAAGGATGGTAGTAGGTTTGGACAACAGCAAGGAGTGATAATTTGCTTTCAGATAGTCATGGTATCAACAGGCTCCACCCTTCACCAGGGAATGTGAACAAATCCATTCATTAATTTGGCCATGGAGGGACTCATTGGAGATTTCGGGGCAGTGACCATGTCAAAGAATTTATGCTGTGTTGTAGCTAACAAAATAGATGTGTTGTAGCATTCAGAGCTTTTGAAGCCCAAATCTTGCCAAATAGTGTCTCTTACTTCAGTGAGACTTAAAGCATTATAGAGATTGAGGAAACGTTGAGATCACACTGTCATGACTGCATCCACCACCATTCAGACAGGAAGCGCTCACGACCAGTAGGATTCACCTAGGGGAGATGTTACCATTTCAACTGTCTCAACCTTCTAATTGGAGACCTTCATGAAAGGTTCACTGTGGGGTGATGTAGGCTCATGACTCTCTCACATGGCCCTAACTTAATTTGCCTTTTATACCTGCTCAAAGGAACGATTATTGTCAGAGAAACTGTGTGTATCAATTCACGTCCCAGAAATTCAAGCAGCAGCTTCTAATATTTTCATCCAGAAAGAATACACATAAATCATTCTTTTATATATATGTACTTATATATATAAAAGAAGACTTATATATATATGTAAGTATATATACTTATATATATGTAAGTATATATGTATATATACTTATATATATGTAAGTATATATGTATATATACTTATATATATGTAAGTATATATATGTATATATACTTATATATGTATGTAAGTATATATACGTATATATACTTATATATGTATGTAAGTATATACATATATATATATAAAAGAAGAGATTTATGTGGCCAACAAACATATGAAAAAAAGCTCATCATCACTGATCATTAGAGAAACACAAATCAAAACCACAATGAGATACCATCTCATGCCAGTTAGAATGGCAATCATTAAAAAGTCAGGAAACAACAGATGCTGGAGAGGATGTGGAGAAACAGGAATGCTTTTACACTGTTGGTGGGAGTGTAAATTAGTTCAACCATTGTGGAAGACAGTGTGGCGATTCCTCAAGGATCTAGAACCAGAAATACCATTTGACCCAGCAATCCCATTACTGGGTATATATCCAAAGAATTATAAATTATTCTACTATAAAGACATAAGCACACCTACGTTTATTGCAGCACTGTTCACAATAGCAAACACTTGGAACCAGCCCAAATGCTCATCAATGATAGACTGGATAAAGAAAATGTGGCACATATACACCATGGAATACTACGCAGTCATAAAAAAAGGATGAGTTCATGTCCTTTGCAGGGACATGGATGAAGCTGGAAACCATCATTCTCAGCAAACCAACACAAGAACAGAAAACCAAACACCACATGTTCTCACTCACAAGTGGAAGTTGAACAATGAGAACACATGGACACAGGGAGGGGAACATCACATACCGGGGCCTGTTGGGGGGTTGGGGGCAAGGGCAGGGAGAGCATTAGGACAAATACCTAATGTAGATGACATGTTGATGGGTGCAGCAAACCACCATGGCATGTGTATACCTATGTAGCAAACCTGCACGTTCTGCACATGTATCCCAGAACTTTTATGTATATATACATATATATATAAAAGAATGTTTATGTATATATACATATATATATAAAAGAATGTTTATGTATATATAAAATTGAAATGTAAAGTAGTTTTTTCCAATTCTGTGAAAAAAGTCAATGGTAGCTTGATGGGGATAGCATTGAATCTATAAGTTACTTTGGGCAGCATGGCCATTTCCAGGATATTGATTCTTCCTAACCATGAGCATGGAATGTTTTCCCATTTGTTTGTTTCCTCTCTTATTTCCTTGAGCAGTGGTTTGTAGTTCACCTTGAAGGGGTTCTTCACATCCCTTATAAGTTGTATTCCTAGGTATTTTATTCTTTTTGTAGCAATTGTGAATGGGAGTTCACTCATGATTTGGCTCTCTGTCTATTACTGGTGTATAGGAACACTTGTGATTTTTGCACATTGATTTTGAGAATACACATTCTTACTACAACACAAGAATATACCTTAGAAGTAGCTGAGACATAGAAAGAAGAAATGGGAAAAAGATCATAACATTTTTTCTAAAATAAATGTCGTCCATAACACACAGGTGGAGAGTTCTTGCTAAATGAGTATAAGAACACGGGAATTGTCAATTCCAGGGTGGTTATAATCAGCTCAAGCACACCAATCCCTGTGCAAGCTGCAGAGAGTCGCATCAGCATCCTGCCTTCAGATCAAAGCTGCTGAGCCAGACTCTGGTGGAGGAAGGGCCCCAGAACACTCTGCATCACTCAGAAACCATTCAAGTTCTGGAACTGCTGTTGCAGCAATCCTCACCAGGCATCAGGAAATCATGGTAATTTGTGGACAGAAAAAACTGAAGTCATTCAAAGGATCCAGGCCAGATTTCCAAGCATGATGTGGGGTTTGAATGGCCCTGCAAAGAGCCACACATTCATAGTGGGAGCTGATTCCAGTTTGGTTCTATCAGGGAGAGCCCCTCACTGTGTCTCCTCCTAGGCTGAGGCAAACAAGTCCCTGCCTTCTCACGATTGCACCTGTGTGCTCACAAGGCTGCATGTGATGATGCAGTGAAAGCACTCCCAACTAAGTCTATTCATCATTGCATGCGGTGGGTAATGAAGACCTCAGGGAGGAAACTGGCTTGCACCCCTGGGGAAATACATCGGGAGCATTCAAAACAACAGACTAACTGGACTGTAGGAATGATACAGATTTTCCTTGGGGTTCTCCATGAAACTGGAAACTTATAAAGGGAAGATGATGTTATTGCATTAGCCACTTGCATCTAAATAAACAGGAGACAACACTAGTTCTGGGGCACGTCAAAACTTTGTGTATAAATGCATGAAAAGAAAAGCACTTACACTTAAAAATGCAGGAATGGGATTGTATCCAGCACTGCACTGTCCAACAGGACCTTCTGTGATGATGGAAATGTTGTATCCCACACAGTCCATAGAGTAGCCACCAGCCAATGCAGCTACAGAGCTCTGTAAATGTGGCTACTTTGAGTAAGGAACTGAATTTTTTATTTTACTTATTTGCAACTAATTTAATATTAGTCTAAATAGCCACAATGGGCTAGCAGCTACCAAATTGACAGTATAGGTCTAGTGTATAATTTCAATGATGAAAAAAGACACATTAAGGCCTGGAAAAATGTGTGAAATGTCAGTAGTAGTTGACTGCGGGGAGGGGGAATTTTTTTCTGCTTTTTAAATACTTTTTCTCTATTTCCAAATTTTTTTATTAATAAGCACATATAAATCTTATAATCAGAAAAAGATAAAAATAAATGTATGCTGAAAATATTAAAAGAAGGACAGGATAGGACAACTTCAGCAGTTCCTGTATCTAGCACCAAGCTGCTTGCTCAAGCTGATCAATAACCAATAAATGATGAAAACATTGCTGTTGCCCAAACAGCCATCACTCATCAGGAGGCTCCAATTCAAATCTGTCCAAAGTCTACTAGGCTCCAGCCATACTCAGCTTTCCCTTGGACACCTGAATGTGCCAAGCTTGTCCTCACTCAGGGCTACCTAAGCTGTTCCTCCTGCTGTGAGTGATCCTTCCAAATCTCCTCTGGCTCCTTAAAATTCCCTTAAATGCTGCCTCCTATCCAATGTAACCAGCCAGTCATCTTCTATGACATCACTTCCTTTAACTGTCCACACAGCACTTCTCACTACCTGCTATTTTCTTGTTTATTTATTTGTGTATTATCTGTCTCCCTCCACCCCCAAACTAGAATATAGGCTCCAAGAAAGCAGGAGTCTTGTCTGTTTTGTTCACTGTCCTATGCCCACCATGAAGCACAGTGTCCACAACGTATTGGTGCTCCATAAATATGGGCTGAATTAATTGCTAGAGTCCCAAGTATTTCCCAAGGCTTCTCGGAGACTCTGCTTTTTAAGATTTCACCTGCAGGAAAGCGACAGGCTCTGGGACCAAGCCGTCAGGTTTGATCTGGGCAGATAACAACTACCCTCTTCTCTACATATGCTTCCTGGTCTGTTATTCGTGGGGGCAGTAAATGGATGCTTCACTGGGCTGTGAGAATTCAAATGACATAACAGAGGGAAGGCACTGAGTGTAGTGCCTGGTGCATAGAAATGCTCAAACAATATTAGCTGTTATACTTTGAAGATCTCTGGTTTGTGTGAGGAGGGTAGGACAAGTTTGCCAAAATGTATCATTGAGATAAAAGAAAGGGAGAATTAAACTTCAACTACCAGCTTCTTAGGCTACTCTTTCTGTTATTTTGCTGTGTAACAAACTGCTTCAAAACTCAAGAGGTTTAAAACAAGGACAACGTTGATTTGCCCATGAATCTGTAATCTGGGGTCAGGGGCTCTGCAGGAATAGCTAATCTCTCCTCCACCTGGCATCACGGTGGCCAAGGCTGGGGCTGGAATCAGATGCAGGCTCACCTGGTGTCCTGTCTGGGGTAGCTGAGGTAGGCAGATTCCAACAGCTATGGCCAAAACAGCTGGGCACTCAGCATCTCTGTAACTCTCTGTGTGGTCTCCAGCCTGGCAGCCTCAGAGCAGCCGGAGTTTTGAGACGGAAGCTCAGGGCTCCAAAGGTGCATGGAGAGAGAGGAGGTGAAGGGGGCAGGGGGAGAGAGAGAAAGAGAGGAAAGGAGGGTGGTGGGGATAACTGAGAAAGAAAGGGAGGGATGGAGAGAGGAAAGGAGGGATGGAGGCAGGAAAGGGGAGAGAGGGAAAGAGAGAAAGAAAGAAGCAGGAGGAGGACTAGGAGGAGGAGGAGGAGGAGGAGAGAAGAAAGGAGAGAGAGGAAAAAGGAGGAGGGAGGGAGAGAAGAAGACAGAGAGAGAAAGATAGAGAAAGGACTTGAGAGAGAGGGATTAAGGGAGAGAGAGATAAGAGATTGAGAGAGAAGTGAAAGCTACATCACCTCTTCCAACCTAGCCTCTGAAGTCATGTCACCACACTGTCACCACATTCTCCTATTCTCTTCACAGTAGTCACAAGTCTGCCTGCCCATGTTTAAGGGAAGAGGAAATAGATTCAGTCTCTTGACGGAAGAGTGATGAGTTTCTAGAAGGGTCTACAGGATCAAAACTATTGTTTCAGCCACTTTTGGAAAAGAGCATCTCACAGGACTACCAACAAATAGTTCTAGGCATGTCTTCACCCAACGACCACTGTCGTTTTGAGAGCCGCCGTGTGCACTGCTCTCAAGAAGCACATGTTCCAGGAAGACCCATGCACACTGTTCCACATAACACAGGAAGACATAAGAAACCAGGAAAGCCTGCATCTGCCAGGGATCCGCTTTTCCTGTCCTTTGTGCTTTGTGCTACCTTAAGTCCAGCTTCCTGCTGGATGGTAACGTGATGTGAAAGTGACAGCTCAGATAAGATTCCTGTCCATAAATTCTTTGAACTGAATCAAAATAAATGCAAGCCCAGGATCAGAACTGACAGTGCATGGCAATTGGTAGGTGTTGAGATTGGAAGAGCATGGAAACTGCTGAGAAGGAGGCACGAGATGCAGTTAGGTCCACTACAGCTCATCCTGACATCATCCGCAACAGTTCAGAAGTTCTCCCTCTAATGAGTCCTGTGAAGCCAACGTGGCCCCTTCCACAGGCTTTTGGACTTGCCCTCCTGGGGAGGAAGGTGTCTTCGGAGGCTTCTGTCGTATGGCATATACCTTGTTCTTCAGAGTATTTTCAAACTTAGAATTATTAGCTCCCTTCTCCCCGACCAGTATAGACGTGCACACGTGTCGACAGTCCCCAGACACACTGCCTGTGCTTTGAACAGTGTAACAGTGTAAGGTTTCTTATGTGTTCCAGTGCACACTGTTCCAGGAAGACCCATGGCCGATCATTCCTTAGCTCAGAATGCCAGGACAGTGCTTAGCTATGCAGCACCAAAGAAAACCGAGGCACCAATGCCAGCTGTTCAAATGCATCATCGACAAAAGAAAGCTGTACACAAACTCACAGACAGACTGAACTGGTTTCATTTGCTCCTCCAGAGCCAATCTCTTCCCTTCCCCATGGCTCTCTGCTCTGGGGCTGACGCACACGGACAAACACAAAGACTCATACCCAACTCCTTTGACTCTGGCTGCTAGATGGGTTTAGCCAACAGAGTGCACTGGCCAGGGACCAGGGAGGGAGGAGACAGAGAACAAGTATTTGTCATCCCTGCTGCTCCTTGCAGGTCACTGCACATTGGCTGCATCTCCCCAGTGAAGGTCTCCATTCTTGCCCTCGAACACAACCCCTATTGGTCTCCAGGTTCCGAGAACAGCCTGTCTCCTGCCCTTGCTCCTTCAGGACTATGGCAGTAAAGGAGCTGTGGGTAGCCATGGGGTACTTCAGGGTCCCTGGTTGGTTTTTCTATACTCTGTCCACTCCTGTGTAAATAGTTCCTTTGTTTAGCTCTTCTCAAATTATGCTAATTTGAAAGTGTCACTCATTTCTGGATGTGACCCAGACAGACCCAGGACCCTTCTTTTTTTGGGGGGGATGGAGTCTTCCTCTATCACCCAGGCTGGAGTGCAGTGATGCGATCTCGGCTCACTGCAACCTCCGCCTTCTGGGTTCAAGCGATTCTCCTGCATTAGCCTCCCAAGTAGCTGGGATTACAGGCATGTGCCACCACACCCGGCTGATTTTTATATTTTTAGTAGAGATGGGGTTTCACCATGTTGACCAGGCTGATCTCAAACTCCTGACCTCAAGTGATCCTCCCCTCTTGGCCTCCCAAAGTGCTAAGGTTACAGGTGTGAGCCACCGCACCTGGCCCCTTGTTCTTATTAGTGGCACAAATCTCTCTCCCAGCCACCTTCACACTCTGCTTTTCCTGAACACTGTTCCCTAGGGTCATCTCTTATCATGTCACCAATAATTCACTTATCCACAAATAACTTTGAGCTCTAACAGAGAAGACACTGGCTGGATTCAGGGCTGAGGATAACCCCTGCTTTCACAGCACTTACTCTCCACCCACTCTGTTGAACTCCATTTGGCCAAATATTTCTCAGGAAACCTGAAGGAGAGCCTGTTTCCAATGCCCTGAGACATAAGGTCGTACAGATTGCAAATGGTGACTTCTGTCTTCACTCATCACCTTGTGTTTACCAGGGAGCTGGAAGATGTCCCTCATGAGGAGAAGCTACCTAAGCAAGGACATTCGCAAGCCATCAGCATTAGTCATCTTTTATATAAAAATCACATTGTTCTGGAAGGTGGCCATCCTGTTACACTGTTCAAAGCACAGGCAGTGTATCTGGGGACTGTTGACACGTGTGCATGTCTGTACTGGTTGGGGAGAAGGAAGCTAATGATTCTAAGTTTGAAAATACTCTGAAGAACAACGTATATACCATAGAACAGAAGCCTCCAAAGACACCTTCCTCCCCAGGAGGGCAAGTCCAAAAGCCTGTGGAAGGGGCCATGTTGGTTTCACAGGACTCATTAGAGGGAGAACTTCTGAACTGCTGCCGATGATGTCAGGATGAACTGTGGTGGACCTAACTCCATCTTGTTCCTCCTTCTCAGCAATTTCCACTCTCTGCCAACCTCAACACCTACCAACTGCCAGGCACTGTCAGTTCTGATCCTGGGCTTGCATTTATTTTGATTCAGCTCAAAGAATTTATGGACAGGAATCTTATCTGAGCTGTCACTTTCACATCATGTTACCGTCCAGCAGGAAGCTGGACTTAAGGTAGCACAAAGCACAAAGGACAGGAAAAGTGGATCCCTGGCAGAGCAGGCTTTCCTGGTTTCTCACTGATCAGTCTGTCCCTGGAGGCTAATCATCCAGAAGAAATCTTGTTATCCTACCAAAAGGATGGTACTCCAGGCCTGCCCCAGCCACTTGGCTCACATTTCAAAGAGGAAATGACCCACAGGCCCCCGTTCTGGCCAGTGCTCTGTCTGCATCTACTCATTACTCTTTTATAGCATCGATCAGTCTTTGCTGGGGGTGGAAACCAGACCCAGCTCTTCAGGCTGGCAAGTTCCCAAGGCTTGTGCTCAGCAGGCAAATAGGCCAGTGAGAACCATGCACTGGTGAACAATGAAGTCCATCTCCCAGGAGTGGCCAACACCGCACGCCTCCAGGAAGTACCACTGCCAGGGCTGCTCCACTGGTGCATCGGGGACATCTCAGGAGGGTTTCCAGGTGAAGAAAGCTGCAGTTCTCTCTGGCTGTGCTGCTGCTCATGTGAAATCCCCATTTCCCACTCTTACGAGTTCTGGAAGGTGGCCATCCTGTTACACTGTTCCAAGCACAGGCAGTGTACCTGGGGACTGTCGACACGTGTGCATGTCGATATTGGTGGGGGAGAAGGGAGCTAATGATTCTAAGTTTGAAAATACTCTAAAGAACAAGGCATATGCCATACAACAGGAGCATCACAGCTGTAGAAACCACTGCTCTTGACTTTGGGGAAGGAGTACACTGGCTGAGCTGCAGATGGTGAACGGCTCTGAGCCTGAACCCAATAGGGCCAGGCTTCGACCTTGTCACTAAAATTACCCACTGTGAGATCCCAGGCAAGTTACTCACCAGAGAGCATACTCACCTGCTCCAAAAGGCAGTTGTGAAGATTCAAGGTTTCTGAAAATACATCTGGCAAGTGCTAAATCATAGTCGAATAAGGTTAAATGAGCATTAAGAAATAATCACCTAGTTATAGATGCTGAATGGCCCAATCCTAAGACTTTTCTTAGATCTTAGGTTCACATGCTGCTGTGGTTTTGGGGTGCTATTTGCTCAGTAAAGGACTGTTCTTGCAGGTCTTCCCACCCATCCCTGTTCTCAGCCACTTCAACAAGGTCCTCCTCTCTGAGCAGCACAATTAGATGGGAGATGTTTTTGCACAGGACCTACAGATGTGTCTCCCAAGGAGAACTCTGGAAATGGCTGGGGGCAGGAAACAGGGCTGGGTTTTTATTTGTTTTCATTTTGTGTTTTGTTTTGCAGAAGTCACTGTGAGGATGGACTTGAAATTCTCATGCAGACCTGCTTCCCTCTCCATCATGAACTCGCAGAGCTGTCACCCAGTGTAGGGTTTGGGTACCATGCTCACAGTAATATACAGCCTGCAGACACATCTGTTCTTTGATTCAGGTGGGTGGACAGGAACGAGTCTCACTCCCTGTTCTGGAACATGATTTCCTACAAAACCTTGATATTGGCTCACTTAGTATGTGGTGTTACCTACAGAATTCTTGCCCTTCCCACTCTGCTTCTTCCATGCCTCGTGACACTGGGGCGTCTTCTTTTTCATCTTCCTCTTAAAGACCATTACTATCTTCTCCTCACAGGTTCACTATCCTATCCATCTGACCTCGTCTTTGACATGTCAGCCTCTGTTTTTGCTGATCTTCTGTCCTCTGGGATGACGTCTTTGGTTGGCACTGCTTTCCTCCCGGGGTCTCTGTCACATTTGAGCCATTTCCTTCTAGCTCTCCAGGTCAAGGAGAGTGTCTGTCGTGGTAAACACTGCCTTGCATCTCCACCCAACATCAGACACTTCACTTCTGTCTTCCCACCATATCATGAGCTAGACCACTCTGGACAAAGAAACCTGAGATGGGGATGCCAATTCAAGCTCTCCCATCATCATAGATTTCAAGGGTGTTTTTAGGGTTCCATATCCCTTCCTTGACTCTGATTTTATGCACAACACTGAAAACTCAGAAGTGGAAGAGGGAAGGAGTAGAAGCCAGGTGTAAATTCCCACCTCTTACAACTCTGGGCAGCTATAACTTTGAAGAGCCACTCTCTTCTTTTCATAAATATACCACCTTTCACCACCACCCCAGGGTGGATGGGTGATTACAATGAATTTTTTTTTCGTCTACATTGGTTGCAATATTCAAAGAAAAGGTTCTATGAAGCATGATGTAAGTTTCAAAGTGTTATTGTCTCTAATACGCAGATGAAAGACAAGAATTTACTTTTTAGGGTTTAGAAGCAATACCATTATCACATTCATCTTATCAATATGTTTAAGTTTTTTGAAAGATTAAATGGATAGCTAGGTGCCCATGATCTCATGATTTTTCTCTTACAGATGGAAAATAAATCTGAACTCTGACTTTCATATTATATAGGCTAGAGGACTTACTCTCATGTTCTATCTAAAGCTTTATTTAACTGATGGTCATTGTCCTCCTTTGCAGCTCTCAGTACATGGGAAAAAAAGTTTGTTGATCCTAACAAAGCATAAATTGCACTTATGTTTGCTCTTGTTCTAAAGCCAATTTGGGACTTCCAAACATTTTTAATGAGCTTTGTACACAAAATCACACATGTCAAAACTCATGCATGCCAGAATTTCTCATCCAAAACCATGCATGGCAGCAAGCAAGTTGAAGCACGTGTCTTCCAGGGCAGTACACAGTGGCAGCCACTTGCTACTCACTAATTATTTACTAAAAAACCCTGGGTCAGTGTTCCCTTCGTATTTCCCAACAGCTTTCCCAGTCACTTCTAGATTCCTTCCATCACTTAGTGAAGACACTACCAACACCTCCTTCATGAGAGTCTGATGGGATTCTACATGCCAGGGTTGCCAGAGAACCCATGCATCATGAATTCTTCAGGAAGGCAAATTGCATCTAGAGTCCCTCAAGTTGTTGAATATTCTGATTCTTCCCTATAAAAAATATTTTAATGTAGAAATTAGCTGCATATGAAGTTATTAAAAAGGTGTCCTGTGACTGAGAAAAACTTGGAGAAGTCAGGTAAGTATAGTAGAAAAGGTTTGGCAGATGAGGTTGAGGAAGCCAACATGCAGTAATAACCAATTTGTGTGTTGCAAAAGTTAGACCAGTGTTTTTCTACCATGAGCATCAAATTCTCAGAACCCGCCCTATATGATCTCATGCATAATTGACACCTTAGCACTGCTAAATCCTGTTTCCTCTGGATTTTAAAGCCTTAGAAGAAAAGTACATCAACTCATTTTAGCACCTATGGGTAGTACACCGTCACATGACTTTCCTGTATTTACAGTGTATAAGGAAGTCATAATAAAAGGGGCAAGTGATTGACAGATACCTACAGACAGTTAAGACATAAAAATGTGTCGGATAATAAATACATCTACTATCTTCCAAGACAGATCCACAAAGCAGGAGATCTCAGTACATGCTGTTGAACAGATGTGAGGGGTTTCCACAATGCTCCCCACAGAAATGCTGATGATTTTGGTCTGACACACGTCTATGGCATGAGAAAGATTCCACTATATGTGAGAACAACCCCTTTTTAATACTCACTCACCCACACTCCCCCCAGAGGCCCTGTAGACAGGGTTATATCATTGTTCTCACACCAGGGACTAGGACCAGCACCACAGCATTCCCCTAAATGCTGCCTCAGATCTGCCTGAAGTTTATTCCTAAACAAGAATATTAGAAGAGAAAAGAGATAAAATAATTACTATAGTATTTAAAGATCCAAATCACCTTTAATGATAATTTCTAATATAGTTAAATAATTAATTTTCACCTTTTGCCTAAGCAAAAAGTATGTAAGGAAAGAAGGAGCGCAACAAGTAGTTATAATATTACTCTTAACATTTTTAAACACTTATTTAATAGGAAAATGTTATTGCAAAAGAACTGTAATGTTAACTTTCAACTTCACTTGTACAAATATTATCTTTGGAACAAATTTTTCTACTACCCTGTCCTATTCCCTTTTTTTAGATTGAAACAGAATGATTATAGTCATTTGCCATAACACCTAACGTCGTCTGATGGTTTAAAACAGTGGTCTCAAAAGGTATGTCATAACTGGCACTTCCTCAACAGTACCTTATCATTCTATAGCTCATCTCAGTGGAAATATCAAGACCTATCACGCCACTAATGCCTTATTCTGCCTGTCTGATGGCCCATTTGGAATTTGACAATGCCAACTCCTCTGTCCTCACATTTACTGTTGACTTTTCTGCATTTGCTCACTGGGATTGTCATTCACTCTAACCTGGACTTCCTCACACAGCACACAAAATGTTAACCACCTGTCCTAACATCTTTCACACCAAAACTCAGGCCAATTCCATCACTCTTCAGGAGCACAGTCAGCCCAAGCTTTCTCACATGAGAAAGTGGAGTGACTCACTTCTAATCAAGAGGGACATGGTGTGTAAGTGCATATAATTACATGCAGTAAAAGCAACCTGACTCATTTGAAAAAGGCTATAAAAGTTGGGTCTCTCCCAACTGCAAAGTACCAGAAGGTATCTAATTCAAGCCCACACAATGATGAAGTAGTAATTCTGAATTAATTTACCAAATCCTAAAATACTGGAATAAGGCACGACCTCTACAACTCAAAGTATAAGACAAATAAAAGGAAGGCAAACATCCACAGAGTAATAATGATACGAAACTCATTCATCTCAACATATGGTCCCGGGTATGGAATAAAAAGTGATGCAGAAGGAGTATGGATACATCAATATGCCACTGAGTCATGGATGGCTTCTCAGAAAGACCTAACCTGTAAAGCTGCATCAAGGAAAAAGGTTTCCCTCCATTGTGTATTCTTTGGGGCTCCCATTGGCCAACTCTTAATGTTAAATGGACCATGGATCTCATTCTTATTAGTGATTCCTATGTTCCTGCCAGTAGACTGGATGTACCTGGTAATTAATAATAACCAGAGAAGAACCACTGCCCCCCAGATGCCCGTGGAGTCACTAATTTTATCGTTCCTTGAAGTGCAGGTATCACACAAGTGCTGAATCTGATGGGCCAGCAATTTGGTCTCAACACTGGAATGTCCAATGGCAGCCTAGAGCCTGGAATTTCCCTAACAAAGGCAGGCAAGCAAGCTCTTCATGCCCTTTTAAGCAGTGCTACGTGTTGGTCATGCAAAATCAAAGAATCAGAACATCCACTTACTTTGTAAGCTGTTTGACAAACCTAATGGTTGCCTTTACATATAGCTTATCTTTCTCAGTAATATAATTTCTCCTAAAAGTAATGATCACATAATTCTCTTTCAACAAGTATCTAAATTTGAAAAACATATAGAGAACAGTTCCAAGAGACGGGCATATATTCAATCAACTAATACTTTTTTAAGTCCTACAATGTTCTAGGCACTGCTATAGTAGTTACGGATACATTGATGAAGGCTGCTTTCATGAAGAGGCTAGCTTTGGCAGGAGATGGGAGTGGAGAGGAAGTTAATCAAGGAATTGCAAACAACATAAAACCACAACAGATGGGGTCTCCAAAGGAGAGGCATATATGGAGTGTGCTGATAAAAGTTTAACAACCAGCTCTCTGAGCAAGCTCTGATTTATAGACTCTGCCAATTTTCATTGTGTAAACACTCCCAACATGGCCAATTTCAAGTTACCAACATGATATCATATGGCTTGCAAAATTCCTGGAAATTTAACAACCAACAGGTACAAGACTAGTATAATCTGCTCCAGAACACCACTTATATAAGTAGAAGTTGAGCTAGACAAGGACATGGAATGCTTGAGAAACAATAGACCACCCCCAGGTTCTAACACTTAAGTCCTGGATCTCAAACATTCCATCCCTGACACAAAAATAGCATAATGGTAGACTGGATGCACCTGGTAATTAATAATAACCAGAAAAGAACCATTGGCTCCCAGGTACCCATCTAGTTGTCAAACCTGGTGTCACTCCTTTAAGCCAGTTATGTTCAAAATAAGGAGTTTGTCCCTCCTAGAAAAACGCATCCAAACTCACAAAATTGGGTGTTCTATTGAGAGCATGATTTATAGTTTCATTTTAATAATAAATTCCTCCCTTGTCACCCACAACACCAAAAAACACCAACATCTTTCAGTCATTCTTCAAGTAAATTCTACACCCTTTGCTATAGTCACCCACCTCAGTCCCTGAGTCCTGGGCAGCCACAGAACACCGCTCAAGGGGGCACTTGAGGAGAATGAGAACAATTTAACAAGATTTCTCTAGGAAACACTATTCTTTCAAAGTTTGTGAATCCTCACCCCAAAATCTCATTCAAATTCAGTGGAGTTCATTTAATAGGTTAAGGAATTGTATACCTCTGCTAAAAAAAAAGTATCATATAATATGTTTATAAATTTATAAAAACATAATTATGTATTTTTTAATTTAGTAAATGTCATCTCAAGAACTAGAAACAGGCACAACAGATTGCCAGATCCTCTGCGTGTATTTCAGAGAAAACCATATTAAAGGGGAATAGAAATCATTTGAAATGTAAGCAAGAGGGCATATGGGGAGATGGCACACAAGAAGGTAGGAGAGAATTCCAACAATTTTGAGCCTGAAGGCCACCGCTGAAGGCTGCACTCCATTTAGAAGCATAATGACTTTTGAACAGGTAGGGACACATTTGAAAACTAGTGTACAAATTTAGCCCACAATCTCTCCCAAACTCCAGTATAAAATTCAGCAAATAGGCTGAAACTTCCTAAGAAACCTTATACATAGAATGTTTTAATTAAAATTTGATGAGTATGTATTCAGCTCCTAAAACTTCAGCAGAAGACTCAATATTTCCTAAAACTTAAAGTATAATAATAATAAAAAAATTTCCTAATTAGTATAACTAAGGGTAACTTTCATTTGCCTAGAAAGTTTGCTTCTCAAACTGTAGCTAAATATTTCACTGAGGTTTTTAAAATACTCACAAAGAGCCCACTAATCCTGCTTCTTATTTCTTCTTACTGATATAATCAGCTAAGCAAGTGGCATCTTAAAAGTTAAACCAGTTACTTCATCTCATAATCACATACCAGGATAGAAAAGATAAAGGGCCAAGTGAGGTGGCTCACGTCTGTAATCCCAGCACTTTGGGAGGTTGAGGCCGGCGGATCACCTGAGGTCAGGAATTCGAAACCAGCCTGGCCAACATGGTGAAACCCCTTGTCTACTACAAATACAAAAATTAGCTGGGCTTGGTGGTGGGGGCCTGTAATCCGAGCTACTCAGGAGGCTGAGGCAGGAGAATCACTTGAACCCAGGAGGAGGAGGTTGCAGTGAGCCGAGAGTGTGCCATTGCGCTCCAGCCTGGGGGACAGAGCAAGAGTCCATCTCAAAGGAAAAAAAAAGAAAAGATAAAGGAATGAGAGAGTGATAGTGAGAAACACAGCAAGAAATCAAGACTGGTTATCAGCAAGGGTGAAAAGTGGTTATAAATGTTATTGCTTTCAACAAGATTGAACTATACAACCGTAAAGATGGACAAAAATTTCCAGGAAAACTAGGAAAACAAATTTATTTTGTAAGGTAGTGAATTATTTAACATATTAATTATAAGATGTAATAGCATGAAGTTTGACTTTTGCCACAGGTAAACAAATTAATAAAAATCCACACTGATGACAATAACTCCATCAACTGAATACCTTCTACGCAGTAGGCAGCCCAGTTGGTGGTTTTTACACATAACTTATATAAGTCTCATGCCCCTACCCCCCTCTTAGATCTATATTGTTACCCCATTTTATGGATGAGGAAACCAAGGCTCAGCAGATTTCGTAATTTGTCGAAGATCATGACACTGCAAGTCGTTCTGAAGTCAGAATTCCAAAGAGGATATTCTTAGCCTTGACACGTTGCTGCCTCCCCACCAACTAGAGCTCTTATCAATAGTTATTCAGCATTCACCAAGAAATCATGAAGTCCATAAATTGTGAATGTCAAAGAAAATGCACAGTAAAGAAGTCCACATTTCTCCCAGTTTGCAAATTGGCTCGTTTTAAGATTTGTTTAGAAATCAAAGCATATTTTCCTGAAGAAAAAAGGAAAGGACAAGAAAGGAAAGAAAACAAAATTATTGGGTTATCAGGTCAGTTCAAAAAAGCCTAATTCCTGATGATGATGACAATGATGATGGTGGTGGTGATGGTGATGACAATGATGATGATGGTGGTGATGATGATGATGATGATGATGATGATGATGATGGTGACAATAACGATCATGAAGGTGATGATACAAGCACATGTGGCCAGGCACTTATACTAAGTACTTTACACATATTTAATGACATACCTCAATGGCAATAGGGTGCCAGAAACGCATCTCTTGACTTTGTCCAGAGATTTTCCCCAGGAGCCAAAGTAGGCCTGGGGGCTGGGGGCTATGCGCCAGGGCATCACAGGGGCTGTACAGCAGGGGCAAGGGCAACATTTACAAGTGGGAGGAGGTTGCCTTCACGGGAAAACATTTGCCTTCCTCCTCTCCTGTGCAGAGCACTGTGTTAGGGGCTGGGGAGAGATCAATAAGACACCTAAGGCTGGTCTTGTGGGAGAGCTGATACTGAGACCCTTTCAACAGTCTGAAAAGTGCAATGGTAACCATATTCCAGATGCTGCTGAGAACAGGAGTACCTACCAGAGTGTGTGTGTGTGTGTGTGTGTGTGAGAGAGAGAGAGAGAGAGAGAGTGTGTGTGTGTGTGTGTATGTGTGTTGGGGCTAAGGAAAGGCACAGTGTCAGGCAGGGCTTCCGATAGGAGGTGATGGCTGAGCTGAACTTTAAAGGATGAGCAGGAAATTGATGATAGGAGGAGCTAGGGGAACAGATTTACATGTCTGAATTCTCTCCCAAGCACCCACCGTTCCACCCCATCCTCCTCTTCACCAGCTCTTCCTCCTCTACCCAGATTTCAAATATTTGTTTTTCCTTCTCTTCTCACTATACATGCTCACCCTGAACAATTGCACCCACTCCCATCCTTTCTCTTTCCATTTCCCTCTGGAGATGTCTCTGCTGAGCTCCAGAGGAACACCTCCAACTAAGTGCCAAACATCTCATCGAAATGTCTGCTGGGCTCCTCAGACTTTATGTACCTCAAACTGAGCTCCTGTCTTCCCCTCTAGAGCTGGAAATTTACCTTGAATTTACCACTCATCCAGTGAGTAAGAGAAGTATTGTGAGTGAGTGGAATTTACCACTCATCCAGTGAGGGGGCAGTTTTCTTGGAGGTGGACAGACCTGGCTGTACTTTCTACCATAATCTGCGGTATAAATTCCTATCAAATCTGGTCTTCATGATTAGCACCTATTTATGCCCCACAGTTTACAGCAAAAATTAGAAAGCAGTATGGGCTGTTTTCCAAATGAAACTAATTTAAAATAATTTACTTTTTTGAAGAATTATAATGAGAATCCATAGTTATAGATAATTTTGATGAAAGCTATTTTCACGACCTAGTAAAAATAAAGAGACTGAGCATATGGTTTGGAATAAATGCGATTCTCTAAAATGCAATCTGGATAATCACTGAATTATTATAATCATTCTCAGGCATGTTTTTTGTCTTTGTTGTTTTTTTCCATCCACCAGGACTGTGGTCGTATAATAATAACACAACAAGTTTAGAGGACTCTGATCTTTGGTTGCTTAGCAACTTGCAGCTTTGACGAGAATAAAGGACAAAGGGTCCATAGCAAAATAATGCTGTTTGTAATTCAACAGTTATTTACAACTTTTAGAATTATTAAAATTGTTCTGTTTTAAATAAAACTATGCAAATGAATACTTCACAGGATCAGTCATCGTTTTTATTTCTATCATACTCTGAATTTGTGGTTGGAGTAAGTCACTGAATGGATGACCCAGATTTACTAATTTGAATAAAAATATGATGAGAACACTGTTTAACATGGCAGAGTCATTGTTCCTTCCATAGCAGAGCTCATAATGTTGCTGGGAAAACTAAATGGAAAATGCTTTTAAATTACAAAAGGTAAAAGGTGGTGCCCATCCTATAGTCCCTGCTCAGTAAACGCTAGCAGTTATCATCATTATCACTACTATCATCATTAAAGAGGAACGGATAAACGGGCCTGTGTAGAGAATTCAGCAAATGGCATGCATCCTACAATGAGCGTTCTTCCATTTCAGTGGTTGCAAATGTCAGTCAGCATGTTCCTCATTCATTCATTTATTTTTTATTCATTCAACAATGGTCATTGAGCAACTACAGATGCCAGATGCCATACCAGGCACAGAGCAAACAACTGAGAACATAGTAGACAAAGTGCCTGTCATGTTGTGGACAGATAGCAAACGAGTAATCACATCAATGTAAGTCACTACAAGAACTGAGAAGGGCTCAAGCAAGGGGCTAAGGTCAGTGTGAGGCATCAGAGGAGGGCTCCTTCAGGAGGGGAGGCTTAGTGGGCACCTGAAGGATGAGGGGGACCCATGCATGGGTAGAGCTGAAAGAAGAGGGAGCCTTTCGTGACATGATGTGCAAAGGGCCCGAGGCAGAAAAGAGCCCATACATTTGTGCTGGGTGCCCCTCCAAGAATGGGATGGACAAAGTTGGCTGGGGTAAAGGAGAGATTGGAGAGGGAGCTGGATTTGTGTTCTTATGAAAATATTATTTTCATACTTTGCCAGGGCCTCTCAAAGTCACATTTAGTCAGGCAAATACACCCACATTTGCACTCCCCACAGAATGGAGGCCCTGTCTATGGGATGGTGCCACTGATTGTTCATCTGGCACAGCTACAGCCTTGCCCCCACTCCCAGCCAGCACTACCACCATCACCACCGCTACCACCACTGCCACCCAGTCAACCTGCACCCAGGTTCTGAGTCAGTTTTCACCATCATTTCCATGGGAGTCCTGGGATGCTGCAGCACGGTGGCCTCTGGTATGGTCCAGGAAAGACACAGCTCTGGCCAACCTGACTTAGCCTGGGGGCTAGAGCAGGCAGAAATTCTAGAAATTCAAACAAGCCAACAGAGGCAAACCCCAGAGACTTTATGGGCTCACACCTCATCCTGACCCCAGCCCTCCCTCAGGGTGGCTCAGAGACCACCGCACCCCATCTCTGACCTATCTAGCAAGAAGCCCTACCCAGGCCTGTCTTCTGCTGCTCCTCCATGAGCTGACTCCAGCCTGACTCCAGCACTCACTCAGCTCAAAAACAAGTCCTGCTAATAGAGGAGTGACTGTTGATGGCTGAATGCCATATCCCCATCCCAACAGCCCAGACACGAACCTCCTGACTGTCCTTAAAACCATAACCCAAACAAGTGGCTTTAATTGTAGAAATTCCCATCAAACCAACATGCTAGGGAAGAGGAGTCTTTCGTGGACTTACCATCAACTCCCTTCACATCACAACACAATGTGTACAGACAAACTGCAAATGAAGCCAAAATCCCAAAATCTTTACATAACTTAAAGGTATAAGATTTGACTTTTCAATGTCACTCTGTCAAAGAATAGGGTATCTTTCTTTCCAATTTTATTTCATGCACCTTAACATAATTTTGATTATAGCACTGGTCAATTTTGTATCTTCTTTTTTCTTTTCATATAATTTCATAGATGCAAGATTGTCTTTAAAAACATCTTTTGCAGTGGCTAAGCTCTATCATAGAGCTATGCCATTATTTAAACATTCTCCTATTAACTTGAAAACATTTAAGTGTTTTCCCATTTTGGACTATTACAAATAGTGTTTTGATGAATATCTCTGTTTATACAAATTTCCAACTTCTACTTTTTTTTTTTTTTTTTTTTTTGAGACAGCGTCTCGCTCTGTCACCCAGGCTGCAGTGTGGTGGCGTGATCTTGGTTCACTGCAATCTCCGCCTCCAGGGTTCAAGCAATTCTTCTGCCTCAGCCTCCTGAGTAGCTGGAACTACAGGCGCCTGCCACCACACCCAGCTAATTTTTGTATTTTTAGTAGAGATAGGGTTTCATCATGTTGGCCAGGCTGGTCTCGAACTCCTGACCTCAAATGATCCACCTACCTCGGCCTCCCAAAGTGCTGGGGGATTACAGACATGAGCCACAGCACCTGGCCCAAATTTCCAACTTCTTTCTAAGGACAAGCTCCAAAAAGGGATATTATGAAATCAAAAGATTTAAGGTTCTTAATTCATGTTATCTAATTGCTTTCCAGAAAAATGAACAAATTTTCATACCCCCAATTGAGAGAGGTGCCCATTTCACTTCAAGAAGTATATTTTTAATGAAATTTGACACTACTTATCTGTCACAACATTTTAATATCTGTATCTGCCAAATTTAGTCATAAGGCTAATAGAGTAATTTCACACAATATTTACATAACTGGCACTGCTTTGGGTCATACTGATATCCAGATGGATTCCCAGTCAACTCTACCTTAACTGTCACCATTTCATTCCTTTCTTTCTGTCCCCTTGATCTGGCTGGTAATTAAAGTTAGCCAGCAAGTGTTTGGCAAGTTTCTGTTGTGGCATAGAATCTATGCCAATCCACTGCCATGGCAAACCCACATCAGCAAACAGGTTGGCTGGAAACCTTTCATCTCTCATCAAACTGGATTAAGTAATAGTTTTCCCTAACCTACTTCACCAGAGTAGTACAATCGGGGTGTTAAGAGCTCCTCCCATAACAGGATACACCAGACGGACCTTCCTGGAAAGGACTGGTCTGCCCACAGGGACACAGTCAATGCTAAGTCACCTTGAAACTCAAACTTCCCACAAGTAACTCATGGATGTCTACCCTGGCACTCAGTCCTGCCTATCCCAGACTTCTCTGTAGCAATCAACAGATGGGCCCATGGATTTATGCAGCTTTGAATTTTTGCAGCCTCAGCAACATTGAGCAAGCCGCACTCCTCCAATTTAATTACAGAAATTTACGGAGAGGAAGAGGAGTTTCCCAGCATCAACTTGAAGACTGAAATGCAGAAAAGTCTGCGTTTGCATCAGCCAGATACATCCTCTTGGAACCATCTTTGGGTTCCTGGGATCCCACGTCCGTAGTTTGTGGAAGATGCCACTAGATAGTGGGCTTGATTTTTTCAAGATATCTTGGCCCTCTAGGCAGCAGGGTGAACCCTTCATGAAATACCATGTTTCTAACACTAGGACCTTTAGAAGCACATATGAAGATGTAATCTATAAGACTGGTTCCTGGGAGACACAGGAAAGTATATGTCACTTGAGCACATATTTAAAATAAACTCTATTCACGATAGCAAAGACATGGAATCAGCCCAAATGCCCATCAACGATAGACTGGATAAAGAAAATGTGGCACATACACACCATGGAATACTATGCAGCCATAAAAAGGAATGAGATTGTGTCCCTTTCAGGGACATGGAGCTGGAAGCCATCATCCTAAGCAAACTAACGCAGGAACAGAAAATCAAACATGGCATGTTCTCACTTATTAGTGGGAGCTGAAAAATAAGAACATATGGAACCAGGGAGGGGAACAACACACGCTGGGGCCTGTCATGGAGTGGAGTTGGGGAAGGGAGAGCCCCAGGAAAAATGGCTAATGCATACTGGGCTTAATACCTAGGGGATTAGCTGATAGGTGCAGCAAACCACCATGGCACATGTTTACCTATGTAACAAACCTGCACACTGCACATGTACCCCAGAACTTAAAATTAAAATTAAATGAACTCCATAATCCAAGTTTATGCCCATATGTTTAGCCTATGGTACCTATAGTCCTGTTTTTCCACCGTGATGGCCACTCCCCTCCTTGGTCCTGGGTTAAAGGTGTCTTCTTGACCACAGGGAGTTAGCTGATTTCTCCCAAAGCTGCTGAGCAGGTGGCTTTGGTAGAGCCATGACTTCCTAATGATGCAAAAGTTTAGACATATTTCTCTTGTTAAAATTCATTTAAACATGCAAAGTTTAAAACCATTTTAAAATGTGTTTCTGCACACAATTTATTTTAGCCAAGAGAAAAGAAGTGAGATGAGAGCATTCACATCGGCATACTAGAAAGCACTGGAGATGTAACCTGGCAGGACATCAAGTCAGAAAAAAAAATATGTTTAACTCAGATTGGATGAAAGGGAAATACCACCACCTACCAGTGTGAAAATCCCTTGGCGCTTCCTGCATTATGAAAGTGTATCCACACACATGCACATTCCCTTTAATCAGGGGGCGCTGGGGAGTGGGGAGGAGCAGATCCCACCAATGGCTCTCCTTGGCTGCAAGGAAAAAACATAAGCACTCCCACCAGTATGATAATCATAGTCTTCAAAGCAACCTCAGAGAATGTGAAAGCCAGTCTTCCATCATAGAGCTGACACAATTAAGTTTCGAAAAAGGTGGTTTGCCCAGGGTTTTGCTGTGAGCTATTATAGAGTCTGACTTCTGGATGCCCCATTTAGAACTCTCTCCGGCATAGCAACCTAGCACCCAAGGCTGGTATCACTCCAAAGTTCATTCTTCTGTTCAAACGCAGGATTCCTACATGCCTCAACCTTTGGCAAGTGTAATTTGAGTAATTATATTGGAAAGCTGCAATTATTTCCCTTCTGTGGGTCACCGTAGTCTCAGAATATTCATGAGTAAATCTTCCAAATGATCAACGCCTAGTAGTCCGCAGGCGTAGCTGCCCTTTAGAACCACTTGGGGGTTTCCTTTTGTTAATAATCTGCTGAGACACCAATCCCAAAGATCCTGATGTAATATGTGTGAGTAGGGCCCAGGGATTTGCATTTTAAAGCTCACCTAGAGGGTCTAATATGTTGAGAACCACCCATGGAGAGAGGCAGACTGTTTTTTCTTCTTTTGCCTATAAAGCAAAATATGTCTTGCAGGGATCAACTTTAGAGTCTCAAAGAATGACAAGATCTTTGCTCTTCTACAATCTGGATAGCTTTGGAAAAGTCACTTAACCTTCTTGAGCATGTTTTCCCATCTAGTTAGTAACAACAGTGCACAGAGAAAACATCTAATTCACCTTGCTATGCTCAACGCCAGGATCTGAATGGAACTAGCATTTGATAAGATGTTATTGTTGAATTGAGTGAAGTTGCTACACCGAATGCATCCAATCTCCCTTCCAGCTCCATCACTCTGGGACTACTCATTCATTCACTCAACAAGCACTAATACTAAGTTATCAACTACGTTCAGGCACTGGTTCAAGGGCTTATACCTGTGGGAAAAAAAAATCTCTGCCCTTGTGGAGATTAAGTTCCAGCAAGAGACAGACAGACTGTAAATGATGGACCCAATGAAAAAGTAAGTTACAAAGGAGGTAGAAAGTGACAAACATTACGGAAAAACAGAGCAGGGTAATGGGGTTTGTGTTTGTGTGTATACATGTTTGTAGATCTTGGAACTAATATTTTATTGCTGACTGCAATTTTTGCTTATCACATTGCAATATTAAACATTATGCAATGGACAAGTTCATTCTTATCACTGCCCAGTTATTAAGAATAAATACATTATTCATTTTTAATGCTGTGTCAAAAGCATTAAATGAAAAGCTACAAGACTTTTTCATCATCAGTTTGAGTCTTTTGTTTCCTCTTAAGTTGGACCTGGTCATTCAGACCAACCATCCTGCTGAGAACAACTAAAAAGCTGGATAAGTGTTGTTTAAAGTACTCTGAAGGATGTCCAGCATTTGGGAAAGCTTTTTCTCAAGGAGTATCTGAATTTTCCAGAAGAGGTTGCTAAAATCCTGAGAAACTGAGAAAAGACAATAGTGGCTTCACTGAACTCTAAGCTCTAACCCCCTATAGTTAGATTTTGTATTTTATGCAGTTTGATGATCTTTGTATTTTAAGGAGAAGATTTAGTTCATTTATATTTACTTGCCAATATAACAGAGTTTATTTCTATCACGTCGCAGCCCTGGTTCACTCTTAATGGAAAACTACTATCCTTTGAGTTTCTAGTCCTAAATGAGGGGAGATAAATCAGGCTCCTGTGTTCTGAGATGTGAGATTTATCAGAGCTTCCCGTTCAAAGATTGGAGCCTAATAAATCTCTCCATATTTAGGGTTGGAAACTCAAAGGATAACAGTTTTCCATTAAGAGTGAACCAGGGCTGCGACATGATAGAAATAAACTTAATTATATTGGCAAGTAAATATAAAGGAACCAAATCTTCTCATTAAAAGACAAATATGAAACTGCATAAAATACAAAATCTACAGGCTATTTGCAAAAGACACTCTTTAAATATAAGGATACAAAAAGTCAGAAAGCAAAACAATTGGTTAAAAAAAAAAAAGATACATCATGCAAACACTAACTTTAAAAACTTCCAGTGGTGGACACATGACTGAGGCCTGACCAATCAGCAGAATTTAACCCCTCAGCCACAATGACTGGTTCAGAGATGCACATGTGACCCAAGTCAGTCCAACCAGAACTAATCTCAGGACTTTCCTGATCAACTGAAAATAGGGGCTCTCTGTTTCCCTAGGGTTGCTGGCAATATGAACAGTGTGAACCTGGAGCTGTCAGAAGAAGTCACTATTCAGAATCTGAGAATGAAGCCAATAAAACAGAAAGTGGACCCAAGAAATGAAGAGACTCATGGCCCAGGTGATATAAGTTGAGCTCCCAGACACTGCTGCGCCTACACTTTTCAGCCACATGAACCTACAGACTGCTTTGATGCTTAAGTTATTTGAATCGGGTCTTCTGTTGCTTGCAACCCAAAGGGTCCCGACTAATACATACAATGTGGAAGAACCCTGATCTGACCTGGTCTTCAAACCTCTCTGGCTTTCATTTTTTTCAACTCCAAGATGACAAAATTAGATATCACTTGATTGCTAAAGTTCTTGCAGGAGTGCTTAGTGCATGCATATTTAAGATACTATATGTCTACTTAATAAAAACCCAAACACATCATTGCATTTCTGGTTTATTCATACTCACTCAAACACAGATACCACACTCATCTTAAAATCAGTACTTCTACTGGCTTTCAGCTATGGTTAACCAAATGACTGAATCTTATATCACAAGTGATTATGCAAGTTGATTACCATTTTCAAAAACTCACTTTATCTTTAGAGATTTTCTGTAAGTTAGACTATAAAACTGTACTTTTAATGAGCAGTTACTTCTGAAAATATTGGGCAAAAGCATTAAGCCATGCATAAAAATTGCTTCTGATCTAAATAAAAATGGTTTTGGGGTTCATCTTAAAACAATGGCCTGCGCATCTAAGATGTCTTACTTGCCAAAAAATAAAATGATGCAATGATTACAGTTAATATTCCACTGTTTCAATTCATTCCACATAGTTTTAAACTGAATGGAATGTATTTGAGAACTGTGATCAACATCTTGTATAAAGTATTTTTCTTATATAAGGATGAGCAGATAGCTGTTATAAGAAATAACTATATGTAACATAATACATATAATTTATATTTTATAATATAAAAAATCTAAGAAAGCCCTGCATTTGTAGACAAAGGATTCCAATCTCAATGCACTGCTATATGTCTTGGGCAAGTCACCAAGAACCTCTGCGCATTCCAGTCTGATATGGTTTGGCTGTGTCCCCACCCAAATCTTATCTTGAACTGTAGTTCCCATAATCCCCACATGTCATGGGAGGGACCCAGTGGGAGGTAACTGAATCATGGGGGCAGTTACCCCCATGCTGCTGTTCTCATGATAGTGAGCGACTTCTCACAAGATCTGATGGTTTTATAAGGGACTTTTCCCCCTTCTTCTTGGCATTTCTCCTTCATGCCACCATGTGAAGAAGGACGCATTTGCTTCCCCTTCCATCATGATTGTAAGTTTCCTGAGCCCTCCCCAGCCCTGCAAAACTGAGTTAATTAAACCTCTTTCCTTTATAAGTTACTCTTTATTAGCAGTGCGAGAAAAGACTAATACAGTAAATTGGTACAACAGAGAGTGGGGCGCTGCTGTAAAGATACCCAAAAATGTGAAAGCAACTTTGAATCTGGAACCATTTGGAGGGCTCAGAAGAAGAAAGAAAAATGTGGGTAAGTTTGGAACTCCCTAGGGACTTGTTAAGTGGCTTTGACTAAAATGCTAATAGTGATATGGACAATGAAGTCCAGGCTGAGGTGGTCTCAGAAGGAGATGGGGAACTTGTTGGAAACCGAAATAAAGGTCACTCTTGCTATGCAAAGAGACTGGCAGCATTTTGCCCCTGCACCAGAGATCTGTGGAACTTTGAACCTGAGAGAGATGATTTAGGGTATCTGGAGAAAGAAATTTCTAAGCAGCAAAGGGTTCAAGATGAAGCAGAGCATAAAAGTTTACAAAATTTGTAGCCTGATGATGCAATAGAAAAGAAAAACCCATTTTCTAGGGAGACATTCAAGCCTGCTGCAGAAATTTGCATAAGTAACAAAGAGCCAAATGTTAATCGCCAAAACAATGGGAAAAATGTCTCCAGGGCATGTCAGAGACCTTCACAGCAGTCCCTCCTATCACAGGCCTGGAGGCCTAGGAGGGAAAATGGTTTTGTGGGCCAAATCCAGGGCCACCCCACTCTTTGCAGCCTTGGGACATGGTGCCTTGTGTCCCAGCTGCTTCAGCTCCAGCCATGGCTAAAAGGGGCAAATGTACAGCTCAGGCCATTGCTTTAGAGGGTACAAGCCCCAAGTCTTGGTGGCTTACATGTGGTGTTGAGCCTGTGGGTGCACAGAAGTCAAGAATTGACGTTTGGGAACCTCCACCTACATTTCAGAGGGTGCATGGAAACGCCTGGATGTCCAGGCAGAAGTTTGCTGCAGGGGCAGAGCCCCTGTGGAGAACCTCTGCTAGGGCAGTGCAGAAGGGAAATGTGGGGTCAGATCCCCTGCACAGAGTTCCCACTGGGGAGCTGCCTAGTGGAGCTGTGAGAAGAGAGCCACTGTCCTCCAGACCCCAGAATGGTAGACCCACTAACAGCTTATACCATGTGCCTGGAAAAACCACAGAGACTCAATGACAGCCTGTGAAAGCAGACGGAAGAGGAGGCTATACCCTGCAAAGCCACAGGGTCAGAGCAGCCCGAGGCCATGGAAGCCCACCTCTTGCATCAGCATGACCTGGATGTGAGACCTGGAGTCAAAGGAGATCATTTCGGCACTTTAAGGTTTAATGATTGCCCTATTGGATTTTAGACTTGGATGGGACCTGTAGTCCCTTTGTTTTGGCCAATTTCTCTCATTTGGAACAGGTGTATTTACCCAATGCCTGTACCCCCATTGTATCTAAGAAGTAACTAACTTGCTTTTGATTTTACAGGCTCATAGGCAGAAGGAATTTGCCTGGTCTCAGATGAGACTTTGGACTTGGACTTTTGGGTTAAAGCTGGAATTAGTTAAGGTTTTGGGGGACTGTTGGGAAGGCATGATTGTGTTTTGAATGTGAGGACATGAGATTTGGGAGGGGCTAGGGGTAGAATGATATGGTTTGGCTGGGCCCCCATCCAAATCTCATCTTGAATTGTAGTTCCCGTAATCCCCACATGTTACGGGAGGGCCCCCCATGCTGCTCTTTTCATGATAGTGAATGGGTTCCCATGAGATCTGCTGGTTTTATAAGGGGCTTTTCCCCCTTTTGCTCAGTACTTCTCCTTCATGCCACCATGTGAAGGAGGACATGTTTGCTTCCCCTTTCACCATGATTGTAAATTTCCTGAGGCCTCCCCAGCCATGCTGAACTGTGTGTCAATTAAACTTCTTTCCTTTATAAATTAGCCAGTCTCAGGTATGTCTTTATTAGCAGCATGAGAATGGACCAATACACAGTCTCATCATCTATCAAGTAGGGGAAATGCCTCCTCCAAAGAAATGTGAGGATTAAAACACATAATATAGGGAAAGGAACCTAGCATGTAGCCCTTCATGTAAGTAACTGAACATTTAACTTGAATCTGAATGTCCGTAAGAATATATTTATTATAAATCCCCACCCATGCCTGCCCCCACAGGATGGTCTTCAGTGTTTGGAATGTCTGAGCATTAATGCTCTGGTGGAGACAGCCCTGGGTGGAGAGTCAGCAAAGTCTAATCCTGACTTGGACATTCATTTCTTTCACCTTCATTTTCTTCTGCAGAATTAGTGAACTGACCAATACAATTTCTAGAATCCCTTCCCACTCTAAACATCTATGAAATGCATTGCTGTTGTAATCAGTACTCAGAAATGACCAGTGGTAGAGTGAGTTCCCCAAATTGCATTGAAAAACAAAGAACTCTACCTCTTTCCCAGTATTCCATAAAGCCAAACTCGTTAGTGTCAGACTGTGAGTAGAGCAGGCCTGGAAGACCCCAAGTTCTGGGAACGGAGGATGGATAGTAAGCTCAGGGTCATGCTGAGCCCTTGACCTGAGGATGAAATTGTTTATGAGCTTCTCTGGGCCTCAAACTGTCCAGAGTTGCCAGAACTGCTCCCTGATGGAGATTTGTTTCTTTGTTTGTTTGTTTGCTGGGGGTGGGAGAGATCTGTGCATTAGGAGACAAACTGAGCCAATAAAACACCCAGTTTGCACTCCTTTCTAAACCTCATTACTAAATCTCACTGCCCAAATCCTAATCCCTGGGAAATTAACAAGGCTTGGGTTATGGAAACCAAGTCTCCTGGCAGTGGTTGCTAAGCAACAAGTCATCTACAGTCTTTTAGCCCTGCTTTGGCTCATCAAGCACAGGGGGTCCCACCCCCAGCCCACTCAGATTTCTCATTTATACTGAGCTCATTAAAAAAACAGCAATATAAGTGCTCTAGGTCAACCCACATGAGCTAGTTTCTTAACAAACAAGTTGACTGGGATAGTATTACAACCCACAATGATTGATGGGGAGGCTCTATTTCTCTGCATGATGTATTAAATGTGCCTGAGGGGTGCCAGGTCCTAGGAGAAGGAAACTGACCAAATACCAAAGACCTTTCTCAAACCCTGTGCTGTTGCTTATAATCTGGACGGCCTTGCATAATTATTTTTTCAACTTTCTGGCCTCAGTTTCCTCTTCAGTGGAGTGAGGCAATTGGACCAATGACATCTAGGGCCACTTATTCCCAGTGGCTCAACACCCCAGCAAGCTCTCTGCTTCTCCCAAAGGAGCTCAGCAGACCACAGGAGTTAGCATAAGGCATAACTTACTGGAGTGGAGGGGCAGCATTCATGGCCTAGGCTGAGCCGGAGAACAAAGCTTCCCAATTCACAGGCTTTCTTGGGAGGGAGGTACAGGAGGCTGGGCCTTACATGAAGAGACGAGGGATTTAAGCCAGCAGAGTGTCCTGGGGAGCTGAGACCTCAGATCAAGGCTGGAATGGAGCTTTGGGGATGCTATCACCCAGGTAACGACAGTAGCAAGACATTAGTCTGGAATGCAAGGAGAGGCTGCAAGTAACCGTCCAGGGAGGATCCTGGGGCTCAGGTTGTGTAAGAAGATAACACAGATGGAAAGCCATCTGGTAGTTCCTCAAAAATTTGAATATGGAATTACCATATAACCCAGTCATTCCACTCTTAAGTATATACCCAAAAGAATTAAAAACCAAGACTCAAACACACACTTGTACAAGCACATTCATAGCAGCACTATTCACAATAGCCAAAGGGTGGAAACAAATTCAAATGTCCATCAATAGATGAATGGATAAACAAAATGTGATATATATGAACAATGGAATAGTACTCAGGCATAAAAAAGCAATGAAGTATGGATAAATACTGCAACGTGGATGAATCTGAAAAACATTATACTAAGTGAAAGATGCCAGACACAAACAGTCACATATTGGATTATTCCATTTCTATGAAATATCAAGAATAAGTAAATCCATGGAGAGAGAATGCAGATTGGTGGTTGCCAGTGACTGGGAGGAGGGAGGAATGGGGAGTAACTGCTTCATGGACACAGTGTTTCCTTTTGGGATGGCAAACATGTTTTGGAACTAGATGATGAACACACAAAATGCCACTAAAAGGTTCCCTTTAAAATGGTTACTTTCATATTATGTGACTTTTACTTCAATAAAATGTTTTAAGACAACACAGATTCCACAGATATACCTGGGATGGTTTATGATACAGAGAATCGGCGATATGGGATGATGAGACACCACAGGACGTTTCAAGACTCTTTATTATCTGTCTACTTCAATATGGACAAACTTCATTGATGTTCCTTTCTATGCAAGAAGCATCTTTCTAATGGAATGTGGTCAGAGGCCTAAGAATAGAATACAATAACTCTCCGAAGAAGCATGTTTCTTCCCAGGTTTCTCATTAGGAGTTTACACCAGGAGGCAAGCAGCCCTTCATCAGAAGAACCCATGAAGGAAGCAGGTGTACAGGTGAGCCCTAACAGGAAATAGACTCTTTTCTGGGAAAGAAGACCTGCCTCCAACTGAGGAAGGAGTTTTCAAGGCATGCGTGTAGAAGTAGAAGAGCAGGGCTGGGCACATTGGTTCACGCCTGTAATCCTAACACTTTGGGAGGCCAAGGCAGGGGGACTGCTTGGGACCAGAAGTTCAAGACCAGCAACATAGAGTCCTGGGCAACCTAGAAGGACCCCCGTCTCTACAAAAATAAAAAATAAATCAGCCAAGTACGGTGGCATGTGCCTGTAGTTCCAGTTACTCGGGAGACTGAGGTGGGAGGAACGCTTGAGCCCAGGAGTTCAAGGCTGCGGTGGGCTGTGATTGCGCTCCTGCTACTTGCACTCCAGCCTGGGTGACAGAGCGAGACTCTGTCTCTAAAAGAAAACAATAAAAGAAAAAAAAAGTGGAAGGGCAAAGTGAGGCAGGGAGACCAACTGAATGGCCTCTGTCAACAGCCTTGTACCCTGCTGGTCTCCATTTCCTGGACAACATTTGCAAGTCAATCATTTTTCCAAATATACAGGAGAAAGAAGAAAACAATCAAAAGCACACTCACATACTACCAGGAAAGATCTATGTTAGGAGAAAAAGCTCTTGACTTCGCCTAAATTCCCACAGGCTCTACTTGCATTTATGTGCTCTTCTAAGCATATAAAACATCTGTAGGGTCCGTGGAAAGCAAGGGAAGCAAGAAAAACCTTGCATAAAATCAACTTGTGATTTTTAAAAAGGTGTCAACATCGGTTTTTGGCATTAGGCTGTTAAGTTTGAACATAAAGATAACAATTTATTTTCCTTAGGAGACAAAAAGAAAGGTGACTTCCCCTTTAGTCAGTGTGTAGCTCCAAAATTTCCACCCTACCACATCCTACTCTCCCTTGGTAAAATAAAAACATAATAATAATATGGAATTTACTTCTCTCCAGCTAAAGGTTTATTTGGGGCCTCATAGAAACGCTAATATTCATTCTCCTTCCTCTGTTTTTCCTATTATCTCTCTCATTATGAGGCTTTTCTACAGAAATAAAACAATTCCCTTTTGCACAACCAAAAAAACCAATGGCCAATTTTAAAGAGTAAAAATGAAGATAGAGAGTCACAAAAACCCCTCATCAGGAGAAATAAGGCTGTTCTCAAGGGGAAAGCAGCTAAAAATACAATATGGAGAGTAAAGCATAAGGGAAATTTGCATTTTGCTGAATATTAGTGCAAGCCTTTCTGCCCAAGCCTGGATGAAGAACATTGTTTGAAATCAGACCATTACACCATCAAGAACTTTTAAGAAATACTCTATTATCCAATAATGCCATTAAAATTAACTTGGTGATTTTAATAAAATACTAAGGAACACATGACAATTATTAAGTGTGCTGAGTAGTTCTTAAAAAACAAAAAGAATCTTGATAAAATGGTTGCAGTGTTCCAGCCTCAATAAAAAGTCAAGACAAATTAAAAATATTTAAATATGATTTAGAAAATCTATGCCAACCCTTCTTAAAATAGGCATAAATTGAAGTTATATTTAATTGTACTTTTTTTGTTGTTTCTTTGAGACAAGCTCTTGCTCTGTCACCTAGGCTGCAGTGCAATGGCTGGATTTCAGCTCACTGCAACCTCCTCCTCCTAGGTTCAAGTGATTCTCCCACCTCAGCCTCCCAAGTAGCTGGGACTATAGGCGTGCACTGCCATACCCGGCTAATTTTTGTATTTTTAGTAGAGATGGCGTTTTGCTATGTTGCCCAGGCTGGTCTCGAACTCCTAGGCTCAAGCAATCCTCCCACCCCACCTTCCCAAAGTGCTTGGGATTACAAGCATGAGTCACCACACCCAGCTTTAATTGTACATTCTAAAGAAATAATAGAATCAACCTTATCAATACAAATCTTGGACAAAATAGAATTTTTCAAAAGCAAATTCTTGACTTGAATCTGCTAATTCTCAACATATTATACAGTATGGTAACAATATAAAGCATAGACTTCTACTTAAAATTTATCAGCTTCCCCATTGATGAATCTGGCTAAATAAGAACCAAAAATTATAAGCTTCTGAAGAGCAAAACAATGAGCATAAGCGAAGTCAAATGAAAAATGATACACGGGAAAAAGAGATTTACAACACAAAGGACAAAGGGCGAATTTAATTTCCTTCATTAACAACAAGCCATTACGAATCAATGGGGGGAAAATGTACAACCCAAAAGAAAATTAGACAAAAATAGGAACAGGTAATTCATAAAAAAAAAAAAATCTTCCCTCATTCATTATTTTTTAAATGCAAAGAAAACCAATTAAATATCATGTTTTACCTATCAGTTAACACAAAAAATAATGGGGGCTAGTAGGTATTCTCATATGCTGTCAGTAAATTTGCAAAATTCTCCAACCTTTTTGGATGGCAACTTAGCAGTATTTATTAGAATGCTTAATGTATATACATTTATGTCAATATGTGTGTGTGTGTATAGGGGTCAGTGCAACATTTTTTTTTTTTTTTTTTTTTTTTTGAGACAGCGTCTCACTCTATCATCCAGGCTGGAGTGCAGTGGTGTGATCTTGGCTCACTGCAACCTCTGCCTCCCAGGTTCAAGCGATTCTCCCGCCTCAGTTTTCCAAGTAGCTGGGTTTATAGGTGTGTGCTACCACGCTCAGCTAATTTTTTGCGACATTATTTAAAAACTGGAAATAATGTGCTTCAGTAAGGACTGAATATGTAAATAGTCACACAATGGAATACTAGTCAACCATCGAAAAGAATGGGTTTGCTTTCTGTTTTAAGATATGGTAGTCAGGCACGGTGACTCATGCCTGTAATCCCAGCACTTTGGGAGGCCGAGGTGGGCAGATCATGAGGTCAGGACATCGAGACTATCCTGGCTAACACGGTGAAACCCCATCTCTACTAAAAATACAAAAAAAAAAAAAAAAATTAGCCGGGCATGGTGGTACACGCCTGCAGTCCCAGCTACTCAGGAGGGTGAGGCAGAAGAATCGCTTGAACCCAGGAGCCACTGCACTCCAGCCTGGGCAACAGAGCGAGACTCTGTCCCAAAAAAAAAAAAAAAGATACGGTAAGATGCTCAAAATAGATTAAGGAAAACATTGCAGAACATTATGTATAGGTTGAGTTAGTTTTTATATAAAATAGTTTGCATGCATATAAAAGTATTTACATAGGCTTCACATATGCTCATACATACCAAGAAAAAAATGTAAAACTACACAGCAAAATGGAAACAGTGATTAGTACAGAGGGATGATATTGGCAGGAGAGGCCGAGGAAAGGGAAGGGAAGGTTACCAACAGGCCTTTTACACATTTCCACGCATTTATAATGCCTTAGCAGTTGGACAGTTACCCTTAAAAGGACCCATGAAGATGCAAAACTATGAGCTGATTTCATACTTTAAAAGCAAGTTAGCAAAATTTACCTTCTACAATTATTTGACAAGAATTTAAAGTGCAATTGACAAACCTTTCAGAAAAAAGCTGGGAATTGGGCCTTTGGGGTAAGGTTGCCATATTTAGCTAATGAAAAATACAAGTTTCACAGTTAAATTTGAATTTCAGATAAATGATGTACAATATTTGGGATACACTTATACCAAAAAATGCTCATTGTTTATCTGAAATTCCAGTTTAACTGTGCATCTGTATTTTGCCTGGGCATCCTACTTTGGGGTACTTCGAGGTCCCAGGCTAGCTCCTGGGCTGTGCCTTAGTCCATGCTCAGAAGTCCCCTGTATTCAACCAGCTGCCTCTTCCTCCATTCCAGTGGTTCTTTTACAGGTAGGCGAGGTCTTAAAGAATCTTTTGAAACTTTTGAGCCATTCCCCAGGAGAATATCTACATACAAAATTTGGCATCTCCAGGGTATGTGGGCCCCACGTGAGCCCCGCCCCACAATGGTCAGACCCAAGGACTCCTCCCACAGTCCATGGCACTGCGCACATGGCCAGCTATGAGGAAGTGAGCATGTTGGACTTTGAGGAGTTTAACCAGACTATGAAACAGCAAAATCACAAGACCTTTTTTGCCTTCTTTGCCAGTTCCAAGGACATCGGAGGTAACAGATAGAGCCCCAACGGCATGCGGGCCAAACCAGTTGTAGAGACGGGCTGAGGCATGTTTGGGAAGAATGTGCATTCATCTACTGCCAAGTAGGAGAAAAGCCTTATTGGAAAGATCCAAATAATGTCTTCAGGAAAAATTTGAAAGGAGCTGCAGTGCTTAACCATGGAACCCCAGAAAAACTGATAGAATCTGAGTGTCTTCAGGCCAACATCATGGAAATGTTCTCTGAAGATTAAGATTTGATGATGGCAATCATGCCTTGATTTCCTGCTCTGTTCTGGTAAACTGCATACCTGGTTTGAATTCACATTAGCAATAAATAAATAAATGATGATGGGCTGGGCACAGTGGCTCATGCCTGTAATCCTAGCACTTTGGGAGGTCAAGGCAGGAGGATCACTTGAGCCCAGGAGGTTGAGAACAGCCTGGGCAACATGGTGAAACCTTGCGTCTACAAAAATATTTAAAAATTAGCCAAGCATGGTGGTGCATGCCTATAGTCCCAGCTACTCGAGAGGCTGAGGCAGGAAGATCACTTGAGCCATAAAGGTTAAGGCTGCAGTGAGCCATGATCACATCACTGCACTTTAGCCTGGGCAACAAGTAAGACCCTGTCACCAAAAATAATAATGATGATGATGATTTTTAAAAAAGAGTATGTGAGTGTCCACACACTCTTGAAACCATCCACAGATCCCAGGTTAAGAATCCTGGTTCTGGCCGGGCGCAGTGGCTCACGCCTGTAATCCCAGCACTTTGGGAGGCCGAGGCAGGCGGATCACGAGGTCAGGAGATCGAGACCGCCCTGGCTAACACGGTGAAACCCTGTCTCTACTAAAAATACAAAAAATTAGCCGGGCGTGGTGACGGGCACCTGTAGTCCCAGCTACTCAGGAGGCTGAGGCAGGAGAATGGTGTGAACCCGTGAGGTAGAGCTTGCAGTGAGCTGAGACTGTGCCACTGCACTCCAGCCTGGGGGACACAGCGAGACTCCGCCTCAAAAAAAAAAAACAGAATCCTGGTTCTACCTCAGTGTGAAATTATACCCTGTTTTGGAGGATTCTTGTCATCTCAATATGTGCCTGGGAGAACTGCATTTCTCTAGCTCCACACCTATGCTATTCTAAAAAGCAAGTTCTAAAGGCTCTAGAGTAGCCAAAATAATTCGGCAGGTGGTGGGGAGAAGGGGGGAGAACATATTTACAGGACTCAACCTGATTTTAGGACTTACTATAACTACAGTAGTCTCAAGATAGTGTAGAATTGGCAAAAAGAGACACAAATGTAATAAAATAAAGAGTCCAGAAATAGACCCACACATGCTTGGTCAAATGATTTTAAACAAAGGTACCAAAATAATTCAGTGGAGATAGACAACCTTTTCAACAAATGTTTCTGAAACTATTAGACATTTGTAAGCAAAAAAAAGAACGAAAACTACCCATACATTGCACCACATATAAAGAGACTATCTTAAAATGAGTCAAAGACCTTAATGTCAAACCTTAAATGATACATGAGAAAACAGGAGGAGATTTTTGTGGCCTTGGGTTAGGCAAAGATCTCTCAGATAGGACACAAAAAGTACAAACCATAAAAGAAAAAATGGACCAATTAGACCTCATTGGTCTTTAAAACCTGTCCATTGAAAGACCTTGTTAAGAAAAGGAAGGGCTGGGCACGGTGGCTGATGCATGTAGCCCTAGCACTTTGAGAGGCCAAGGTAGGCAGATTGCTTGAGCCCAGGAATTTGGGACCAGCTTGGGCAACATGGTGAAACCCCATCTCTATTAAAAATAAAAAGAATTAGTTGAGTGTGGTGGCACATGCCTGTAGTCCCAGCTACTCAGGAGGCTGAGGTGGGAGGATTGCTTGAGCCTGGGAGGCAGAGGTAGCAAGGAGCCGAGATCACGAGTTTGCACCACTGCATTCCAGCCTAGGTGACAGAGTGAGACCCTGTCTCAAAAAAAAATGAAGAAAGAAAGAAAAGAGAAAGAAAAAGAAAAAAAAAAAAAAGAAAGGAAAAGGAGAAGCCACAGATTGGGAGAAAATATTTGCAAGTCGCATATCAAGTAAGGGACTTGAATTCGAATCAGAAATATGGAAAAACAACCTCAGAACTCATTTGAATAGACATTTCATCAAAGAAGAGGCATGGATAGCAAATAGCATATGAAAAGATGTTCAACATCATTAATCATTATAAAAATGCAAATTAAAACCAAAATGTGATACCACTGCACACTTATTAGAATAGCTAAAACCTAAATCACCAATGATATACCAAGAACTGACAAGGATGCAAGCAACTGGAACCCTCATTTATTGCTGATGGGAATGCAATGGTACACCTCTTCTGGAAAACACTTCGGCAGCATCTTCTAAAGTTTAACACGCACTTACCACATGACCCAGCAATCCCAGGAAATCCTAGTTATTTACTCAAGAGAAATGAAAACATGTCCACTTAAAGACCTGTATGTGAACACTTACAGAAGCTTTATTCATAATCACTACACACTGGAAACAAAACAAATGTCATCAGTTAATGAAAGGACAAATTGTCATCTAGCCATACAATGGATACTATTCAGCAATAATAGGAAACAAACAATTGATACATTAAACCACACAGATCCATCTCAAAAGCATTATGTTCAGTGGAAAATGCACATGTATGATGTTCTAGAAAAATGCAAAACTATAGTGATGGAAATCAGACCAGTGGCTGCCAGGGACTGGGGCTGGGGAGAGGTTTACTACAACGGGGCATAAGGAAATGTATAGGGATGATTGTCGTGGTGTTACACACCTGTGTGTCAAAATGCATAGAAATGAATGCCAAGAAGAGTGAATTTTACTGTATGTAAATTATACCTTAATTTTAAAAATAGTTATAAAATGAAAAGAGTCTGGGAATCCTTTGTGGAAGAAGCAATACAGCTAGTCAATTTGAAGCTAAAGATTTTGGTGTTCTTTTCATTGTTCCTGTATTGCATTTTCCCTTTCTAAAGTAATATACCTCGGACATATTTAACTTTTTGTCCTATTCTAATACATTCTATTGTACTTGAAAATTAACCACAAGGTTTTGCTCCAAATGACATATTGCAGAAATCTGACTTCAGTGCAGTGGGATACTAGGAGTAATGGTAATTCAGCCGTCCTCCACTCAGCCCCCATCAGCCCATTGCTACAGACTCTGTGCTTCAGCCATCTCATGGAAAAGAAGGACTAGATACTTTTCTTCTCTTGTGATTTCTTCCACCACAGAATGTCTTCCATAAAGGAGTTTTAATCTGCCTCCGAAACCCAAAATGTAATTACAAATGCTCCTTTACATTAACTACAAGGACCAGATAAGTACCAGTGTTGAAATTCTAAAGGACCTGCTTGCTTTCAGGAACTGTGAGCAAAAGATAGCAGACACGTTTCTATTTCCAAGCACCTTTCTTTCAAGTACAGTGATTTCATTTCTCAAATCCTGTTTTTCAAAAGCCCTGTGCCTTTTCTTTTCTCTTTAAGAAAGAAATACCTTAACATTACACAAACCCAAAACCTCCACACAGAAACTAAAACTTCCAGAATGAAACCACAACCCTCTGGTTCCCTTTTCCCTCTGGTGCTCACTTTGAAAGTCACAAACTATGGAGCAGTCTGAGGCACAGCAGTACAGTAAGAGTAATAACCCCATACTCAAAGCCACCATGCTTGGGCTCAGATCCCCAACTCTGTCACCAAGCTATAGGATCCCAGGTAGGTTTCCTTAGCCATAAGATGGGGACTCATATTCACTTTTATCAAAATAGCAGTTTGTGTTTATAGAGGGCCAGTTCTGTGCCACTTTCATCTTTCCAACCGTCCTGTCAATGATTGAGGAAATGGGGTTTAGGAAAGCTAATAAGCCTGTAGTAACTCAGTCAAGATGCTCACCCACACCCAAAACCCCTCCGGTTAGCATTTCTTTTCCCTGCCTCACACACTTCCCTGGAAATAAACTCTAACTATGGTGTCCAGACATGTTGGCCAAGGGCTGATATAAAAGGAAAAGTTCAGATCTGTCCAGGAAGACTCTAGAGATTTAAGGAATTTGAAGACAATGACTGTACTCTTTCCGTCAGTCCCAGGGCCCTACCTAGAGCCTAGGTAGAGGTAGCCATCAAGAGGGATGGAAGAGAACAAGAGGAAAAGGGAAAAGGGATAGGAGCCTTGGGCTAAGTCAAATAAATAAAAATGAAAACATAAACTCTTTCCACCAATGTTTACAGAAGTATTTAGGAGAGGGTCAGCCAACTTCTTCCTTTATCAAGGGCCATATAATAAGCATTTTTGGGCCGGGCGCTGTGGCTCATGCCTGTAATTCCAACACACTGGGAGGCCGAGATGGGTGGATCACTTGAGCTCAGGAGTTCAAGACTAGCCTGACCAACATGGCAAAACCTCATCTCTAGTAAAAATACAAAAAAAAAAAAAAAATTAGCCGAATGTGGTGGTGCACACCTGTAACTTTAGCTACTCGGGTGGCTAAGGCACAAGAATCGATTGAACATGAGAGGCGGAGGCAGCAGTGAGCCGAGATCACAACACTGCACTACAGCCTGTGTGACACAGCAAGACTCCATCTCAACAAATAAAGAAATATTTTCTGCACTACAGCCTAGGTGACAGAGTGAGACTCCATCTCAACAAATAAAGAAATATTTTCTGCACTACAGCCTAGGTGACAGAGTGAGACTCCATCTCAACAAATAAAGAAATATTTTCGGCTTTGTGAGCCATGCTATCTCTTGCAACTCCTCCTCTCTACCACTGGAACATGTAAGCAGCCACAGACAGCACTTACACAAACGTATGTGGCTGTGTTCAAAACAACCTTATCCTTGGACACTGAAATCTGGATTTCATATAGCTTTCATGCAATGTGAGTTTTTTTAATGTAGAGGCAAGGTTTCATTATGTTGCCCAGGCTACTCTTGAATTCCTGGGCTCAAGTGATCCTCTCACCTTGGCTTCCCAAAGGGCTGGGACTACAGGTGTATGCCGCCACACCCGGCCCAGATATTAGTTTGGTTTTGATTTTTTTTCGACCACTTAAAAATGTTAAAACCATTCTTAGTTGGTAGAAAGAACGGGGATGAGAACTGTGCTTTGGCCACCCTTGATTTAGTTCATCAGAAAAGGTGGTTTTTTTGTTTTGTTTTTTTTCCCCTGAGACAGAGTCTCGCTTCAGCCCAGCCTGGAGTGCAGTGACACGATCTCGGCTCACTGCAACCTCTGCCTTCAGGATTCAAGTGATTCTCCTGCTTCAGCCTCCCGAGTAGCTGAGACTACAGGCATGTGCCACCACGGCTGGCTAATTTTTTTTTTTTTTTTTTTTTTGTATTTTCAGTAGAGATGCAGTTTCACCATGTTGGCCAGGCTGGTCTCGAACTCCTGACCTCAGGTGATCCATCTGCCTCAGTCTCCTAAAGTGCTGAGATTATAGGCGTGAACCACAGCATCTGGCCACAGAAAAGTATTGTTAAAAGAAAGCTTTATTAGAAATATTAAAAGCTAGAGCTACTGCAAAGGATTTATTGAAAAATATTCCGCACTTCCCAGAACAGACCTGGCACAAGGGAAATGATTAAACAGATTAAATGTCTTCACATGCTTTCCTTCTCCTAAACACAATCCCTCCTCATATGCCTTGGATCTACCCCACAGGGCCCAGTGCCCTCCTGGTGCCCACAGCTGCACCCCACTAAGCCTGTCATTTATTCAACAGTGTTACGTAGAGCCTACTGTATGTAGCCCCAGTGCTGGGTTCCCATGCAACTGGGGGAGGAGGGAGCGGAGATTCTGAGAGCTCTTCCTCTTAAAGACAACTGCTCTAAGATGCACATCGTGATTATTGACTGAAGGTAGGTTAGTGTGTTCAAATAAAACACGAGGAGTGATTCCCTAATAGTCTAGACTGCCAGCTCATGCTCTCTTCACTGTTTTCTTATTGTTCTTTGCACTCACTGGGTGAGAAGAACAGAGGAGGAATTAACAGAAGTGAGCACCTTTTATCCGGTGTCTCTCTGATGGGCCAGGCACTGGGCTAGACACTTCCAAGCCACAGCAACCTTCAAGGTTGGCATCAGGATCCCATTTTCACAGATGATAAAACCAAGCCTCAAAGAAAGGAGTCACTTACCCAAGGGCACCCAGAGCCAGATTCTAACCCAGGCCTGACTCCCACGCTTGGACTCTTTCCATTCTAAGTTCACTTTGAGATGCAAAATCTATACCATTTGAGAAGGGTGTGGACCAGGAGTTTCCAGGCTGTGAACCTGACTGCCCTTCAGGCAGGAGTGACCAAGAGCAGGTGCAACTGTCATTTTTCTCTGCCACATGCTATATGCTGAGCAGGCTATGAAGGAAGATGATAAGAGTCTAGCAGGAGCTTCTCAACCCTAGTCACACAGTAGAATCACCTGGGGAGCATTTAAAAAGTACCAGTGCCAGGCCCCACCCTAGGCCAATTAAATCAGAATCTGGGGGACAGAGGAACCGTAGGACCCACTCGTTTTTTGTTCAAGCTGCCAGGTCAGTATAATACACTGCCAGGGCTGAGCACTAATGTGGGGGAAGCAGAGGAAGGGGTAAACATAAAGAAATTCTGTCTGCAAAGCTTTGCCACATTGTCGGGTTTTCTGTTTGGTGGGGGCAGGATTCTGCAGTCACTGCCTCTGGGTTAAGCAGCTCTGACCACAGCTGCCTACTGAATTGATAAGGATATCTAAAAATACAACCCCGGCATTCAGCTTTCTGACTCAAATACCCTTCAACTTCAGACTAGGTTTTCTTTCTTGTTTGATGCTTATCAAATGAGGGCATAAACAAAACCATTTTTGATGGTACCGTGTCACATGAGAAGCTTAAGCAAAGAAGCTAAAGACAGGAACACGTTTTTGTGAGGTGGCCAAGCTGAGAAGACTGATGCCTCCTAAGAATGCAGCAAGAATGCAATGCATGAAACAGGCAAATCATTCTGCTTTAATAACACCAAGAAAACATCAAGTTTCCTTCTTTTCTTAAAATTCTTACAAAAATTTCGACAAGTTTTTGTTCTTTCATTTCAAAAGAAAACTTCAAGTCACTGAGAATTTTCCAAGAAATCATTTATTTCAGAATAAAAAGCACACATTTATAAAAAGTTTAATACAATTAAATTTTCATTTTCAAAACATGTCATAACATAATTCATCCTAGTAGAGAGAAAAAGCTGTGTCTGTTCATTGAAGGAAGACAATCAAACACACTGAATAAACGAATATAATCATTTTATATGGGGAAAAATACAATCCTTTTCTTAGTATATCTTTTATTTGTGCAACGTGTTACCTTTTTTCAAAATGTTTTAAACTTCATTCTTACATACTTCTTTACACTTTTGAAAAGAACTTTACTATGTTCTTATTTGTGAGTTACATCATTTCTATAAAGAAAATAAGATAAGCATTGTTAGTCCATTTTAGAGATATGAACATTGAGGTTCAAGGATGTTCAATAATTATCCCAAAGTCACAAGAAGTTCATAGAAAAGCCAGAGAAAGAAGCAATGTCTCTTTACATCTCAGCTACTATTCAACATTTTGTACATACTACAATGTGAGTTTGTGTGTGTCTGTGTGTGTGCATATGTGTGTAAAGTCCAGTAACAAAGACTGATGCAGTACAAAGAACTAGAATTCTTTGTTAGCAAATCTCAATCAAAAATAGGTTCCTCTGAAGCAGACCATTGTTTCAAGTTAGCATGGTTAATCAGAAGAAAGGATTATAAAATCAGTTTAATAAGTAAAATTAACTTGCATGAAAAGCAGCCACACGTCCCCTTTTTACTCCAAGTGCAGAAATTAACACATTGTTATTATAATCCTGAAGGACAGGATCCTTAGGGAACATGTAATGAAAAAACAAACAGGTATCTGACTGCTTGAATATTAGGCAAATAATTATTTTATGAAAATAAAATAAGCTTTACAAACAAAGTAATACAAATGTAAATAGTCCCTTCTTTGATGGACAGCCCAATAGAAGGAGTTTCTGTATCACTCACCACAAAAGAAAAATTGGCCCAGCCACTGCCACCTGATACCTGCCTGCTTCCCCAAATGAACCAGAACAAGCAAGAGCAGCCTCAATTTCTAATCAGTTGAAGTTTTTTCAAACCTATCAGAAACTTTTTTTTATGTAGTGTCCATTTGCTTGTCATCACGGTAAAAATGACTTCAGCTAGGACTCAGAATTCCAACTCTAAGCTGAAGGTTCCTGGTTAGCAGGTGGCATAAGGAGAATCTGTGTCTTTGTCACCTCCGTGCCTTCTTATTCCAGCTGAGCACACTCATACAAGCTCATTTAGATCAAGACCGGACTCAGAAATCACTTTATCCCCTTTTTAATGATAAAACTCAAGGAGGTTATAGCTCTTGCTCCCTATTGTAACTGTGACAGGTCCAGGGCTGGATTTTCATCTAGGCACTCTTTAGATTCTATAGCCCTGTATCAAGCCAGCCTGGCTGGCTCAAATTCCAGTTCTCACACTTACTAGCAGTGCCACATTGGGATAGTCGCTTCACTTTTCTGCACTTCTTCTATAAAATGGGAGTAGAGACAGCACCCAGCTCATAGGACGTTGCAAGGATCAGCAAGTTATGTCTGCAAAGTCCTTGGAACAGTGCAGGCACGTGGCAAGTGCTTAAAAGGAGGGTGAGCTACCATCATCATCATCATTACGTATCTACAAATTAGATTTTCATATACAGTTTTAAAATCAGCTGAATTTCTCATGATTTAAGATGTTTGCATGTGTTAGAGGACTTTCAGGGCAGTATCAAAATGTGACCTTGGATTAGTCACTCAATCAAAATGAGCTTCATTTTCTACGTTTGACTAAAAGAGATGATGATACTTGTTCGATCTAGTTAAGGTAATTAGCATTTGAAATATGTGCAGAAAGTTTACAAAGAAAGAAATGTCACAGGTGCTCAGTGATTTACAGCACTCAATTAATTTAATCCTTCCCAGAACCTTAGTGTGAACATCCCACAGAGATAGGATGGACACCCACCCAAAATTTGGTTTGGACCCTGAGACTGAAAATGGCATGCATACACACACACACACACACACACAAAGAGGATATAAAAAGGTTTACTGCTGACATAATGGGGCTCTCTGGGGAGAGCAGGCAGCTCCCAAATGTTTTTAAATGGCTTCTGAGAACAGGGAAAGGAGACTGGCTTGTGGGTTTTGCTGCATTTTGGGGTTGGGGCTGGGGTAGCACAGGACCGGAGTTTGCATGGTTTGAACCTCCCACCAGCACCAAAGGAGGGAACCCCTGGGCTTTCTTATCAGCTTGTTTTGATGTGGAGGAAAAGAGGAAGGGGAGAGGTGAGGCTTTAAAGCTGTCAGCAGCAATCAGACATCAAGGAATGGAATCACTATCTTCATGAGGAATCCTATGAGGTAGGTCCCACAGATCCCATTGTTGAAGATGAGGAAATAAGACCCAGTAGTTTTAACTTCAGCTTGACTTAAAACCCACACGACCTACAATTCCCAAATCCTATGAGTTCCCATGACTCAGGCGACAAAAGAAGCATGTCCTGGACCCCATTGACTTACGCAAACTCAATCAGCCAACCACAGAAAAGCTAAAGACATCCTTTTAAAAAAAAAGCCTAAAGACAGCCATTTTAATCCTAATTTGTAGTTTATGATTTTCTTAAAATTTCCCCACACACAGAAAGAAACTTCAAGGTTAGGTTCTAATGTTACCATTGCTAACACTATTGTCTTTGGAGAAGGAGGAGTGATGCTCTGTTTAAAAGATCCTCTTCACATCCAGGTAAAATTCCATTTCCAATTTATCCAGTGAGCATGAGGTTCTATTTCAGCAACCACATAGTCTGCAGTGGCTAAGATCCATTTTCCTTATCTGTAATTGAATATGTGTAGTTTCTCTCTCCCTCTCTCCCCTCCCCTCCCCACCACCCCAGGTTTAACTTCTCTTTTGAAATTGTCTTTTGTGTTCTTTGCCGTTCCCATGAGAAATGAGTCTCAAGTCTTACTGCGAGATCATGAACGATTAAATTAAAATCATCAGGAATCCATTTTTATGGATTATAAGACCCTGAATCATCTCAGTAAGTTTTTCTGGGTAACCAAGTCCAATCAAGTTCCAAGTTCACTAAGCTTTCCTATGAGGATTACAGTAACTTCAGCGCTCTCTTCAACTCACACACCAGGGCATGCAGTATTGCTTCGGCTCAGGTGGAAGGTGTTCACACAGCTAAGCCTACCTCCAATGGGAGCTACAAAAGAAACCTGAATCTGTTTTGATCCAGTTGGTCCTGCAATGTTATGTATTAGTTCATGACTCTTCTGAATGAATTATATTATATATCAAGTCACTGCTTAGGACAAATCAAAATATTTATGTTTCTCTGTTAGTCATCTTTAGGCAGCACTAAAGAGCTCTTTTTCTTGAAGATATATCTATTTTTAGAGTCACCAAAAACCATCTCAGAGTTGTGTTAAATTCCCAGTGAGTCTTTCTTCTCATGTAAATCGATGTGCACTCTAACCTACCTTCTCCCATCCATTCCCACTAAACCCTAGGTCCAAATCAACTATTTCTTTGAAGGATAAAATTCAGACGTGTAAATATAACAGCAGTTTGACGGACACACTCAAACAATTCATTTCTTCAGGAAAAGTCATATAAATCATCAATCCACAGGGAAAATTAGCATGAGTCCATTCCTTGGTTTTTGATTTGCAGTTATTTTGACTTTTGCAAAAGCAAGATTTTGTTCTAATGGTTAGAATGGCTCTAACAGGCATTTCCCCCAGGAAGCTATCATGTCCCAAACCTACTCCTGATGCTCACATCACACAAATTCTTCCTCCTCCTCATCACCTCCCTTCAAGTAACTAAAGCTTATTGAAACCAGTAAACAAAGAGGAAGAGCACAATATTGAAAAGATAGATTCAGATTGCTAATTTGCTATTAAATGAAATAAAAAGACTCTAGATAAATGCAAAAAAATCTGGCTGTCAAGGTCAAGCTTCTCAATCCCGTTTACCTCTAAAAAATGTAAAACCTGTTACATTGAAAGGGCAGCCTTTTTCCCCATTGAAAGAACCTATTTGAGCATTCTCAAAGTAACTCTCCAATCATTGTTATCAAATTTATATGAAACAAACTCCTCCACCCTAAATTTAAGAAAGATAGTATCTGATCCCAAATATCGTCCATATTCATGTGGTTTAATGTAATCATTTCAGATAACTTCATTATTTGCCCTACCCTGCAATACAGGTTTGGGGATTTTCTACCTGTACACACAGTCCTACCAAATTGCCTACTGAAAATGTTGATGTTAATAGGTTTCACAGAGCTTTAACGGACTTGTAAAAGCCCCAGATATTATTTTCTGCCAAATTCCCCTGGAAACCCCAAATTCACGGGCGGCTGCTAGCTACATCCCATCGTCCCATCCCTCGCACCGCCCCACGCTTTCTGGCGGCTTCCCGGTGCCCTGCTCACGCCCCGGCTGCCAGCCCCAAGCTTGCGCCCCGTGGAGCGTCCGGCAGGAAGGGCGGCCCTGCCAGCGCCACGTACAATGCCCCCTCGAATGCCTCCGACTGTTCCAACACTGCTCCTAAGCTTAGAGAGGGCTGGTCGCAGGCCGAGGGGAGGCAGCTGCCCTCCTTGTCCTCTGGCTGCTTTGTCACAGCCCTCAAGGGCGGAGGAAGAGAAGGAGAAAGTGCCCCACCACCTGGCACGGGGCCCACCATCACTTGCCTCCCACACCGCACACCCTTTACACACACAGGGTCCAGCCGGACGTGGAGCGTGGACCACCTGGACACTGAACACCTCGCCGGGGACGCTCGGAGCGGGCTTCTCCGCGCTGCCAAGGCGGGCGCCGCTCAAGTGGTTCTTGGCTTGGCCCGGCCGGGAGGCGCGCGCCACTCGGTGGTCAACCGGAGCGTCTGGAGCCCCGCGCGAGGAGTGCCGAGCCCCGGAGCGGCACACCCCGAGAGCCCGGCGGGCCCCGCCCGGGAACCAGGGCGGGTAAGGGAATCAGGGTCGGCCCGGGGGTCCGCGTCCACGTGGGCCAAGAGACTGGATCCATCTCCTTCCCGAAGTGGGAAAGCCTGTGTCAGGCGTGCCCATTGTCGGGCAGCAGCAGCAGCAGGGCCGGCGGGAAGAGGCTGCTGGTCCCGGACCAGCGCCCCGCACCGCGCCCGCCGCTTCCACTCACCTGGCAGTTGGCGCCGGAGATCCCGGCGGGGCAGGTGCAGCTGTAGCCGGGCTCGCCGGCGGGTGCCGGGTGCTGCGGGTCCGGCTCAGGGCGCGAGGTGCACACACCCCCGTTCCGGCAGGGCTGCGCGGCGCACGGCCCGGGCGCGGACAGGGGCGCGGCAGGCACCGGGTTGGCCAGGGAGCTGCCTCGGGGCCCCGCGCCGAGCAGCAGCAGCAGCAGGGCCAGCGCGGGCAGCGGCTGCGCACCGGGCGCCTGGGCGCGGCGGGGCTGCATGGCCGGCCGGGAGGGCGCGGGAGCCGGAGCCAGGACGCAGTGACGGCGGCGGCGGTGGCAGTGGCGACGAGAGCTGCGAGAGCGACGGTGGCGGCTAGGGCTGCTCCGCGGAGCCGGGCGCCTCCTGCAGCTGCGGGGATCCGCGGTTCCCCGGGCAACGGCGGGCGGGGCCTGCGGGGCGGGGCGGGGCGGGGCGGGGCGAGCGGGGGGCGGGGCGCCTGGCGGCCCCGGTTCGGGAGCATCGGGGAGTGGGGCCTCTTTCTCCGCAGGGAGTTGGGATGGGGGTTGCAGGAAGACGACGCGGGACCCCATCCCCCAGGAGTGGGTCGAAGTCACGGGTGTGCCCAAAAGCAGCCCTGGTACGGGGAGCCAGGCGACGCTGGGGCAGGAAAGGGGCTGGAGAGGTCCACGCGTGCGGGAAGGGGGGCTTTGAGGGGCCTCCAGAGCCGGGAGCACCGGGTGCGCCCCAAGGCCCGGGCGGGGCCGGGCGCGGGAGGCGGCAGGGCGCCTCAAGGGAGGGGCGGCGCGCTCGCAGCAGCCACCTTTGGCCTCTTGGCGCAGAATCTGCTAGACCGCCGCGGGGCCCGGCCTTGCCTCATCCCCCGGGACTGCTCCCCTTCCCACAGCGCTTCTCCCGGCACCCCAAGCCCTCCCGCCCGGCCACGGAACCGCGCCCGACGCTCGCTCAGCAGCCGGGTTCGCCTGGAAGTGACCTCGCGTCCGCCAGGCGGACTCGGGGCCCTTGTCCTTGGTGCTGACCGAGCTGTCTCATTCTCGCCGGCCCTTTCCAGAGCGCGGGGCCTGCCGCGCCACTAAGGAATGTCTGGCCGCGCCGTGTGAGGGCGGGAAGAGGCCTCGGTGTCAGGCTGTCCACCCCTGTCGCTGAACCTAGGGGGAAACTGAGGCCCAGAAAGTCTGGATTCGAATCCAGTGGGTCAATTGACTCCCAGCCCAGAACGCCCGAAAGAACAGTTCAGAAGCCCAGGTTGGCAGAGGCCCTGCTAGCGGAAGGAATCGCAACAGGAGACTGTATAAAAGGAGCATTCGCTGTGACCTACTTGGGTGGGGAGGGGGGCTCTTCTACACGTCCTGGCTGGGCTGGCTGGTGCTGCGACCGCCAGGGAGGCTGCACTCCGCTGAATAAAGCGCAGCCAGCCTTGTCTCCTCCACCTGACCTTTCACAGTCTTTATTACCTGTGGGTTCCCAGGTACCTGTTACCTTCTTTTTAAGGTGGCCAAATGAAAAAAGAAAATGTGATTCCCCTGGATTGACAGTCTGGGCCACTTTTTTTTTTTTTAGTAAACACAAAAATAGCTTGTTTTGTTTTTTAAAAATATTAAAGTAAGGACTCCATGTGAACTTATGCTGTAGGTGTCACAGACGCCAGGGGCTGCTAAAAGTCCTCCAGTGGAAACAGAAGGCAAACTGCATGGCTTCTCCCTGTCCTGTTCAAACGCAGAAGCAAATGTAACACTTTTCTGCTTCAGGAGATACCTAAAATTCATGTGGCCATTGCAGGAAATCACTGAACCCCAGACAGATCTGCAAGTGGAGAATTCAGACCTCCAAGTGGATACAGTTATTACATTTTTTCCTCACACCTGCTGTCTTTCAATCTAAGACCTCTTCCTTTTGAAAATTCTTAATTTTGTGCCACGCCAGCACCCTCTGCTGGTACTAGTGTCGTCATTCAGGTGGTTTCTGTGCCCCTGGAGTTGCATTCTTTCCTGAAACTAACTTCTCTTACCTTAAATGCTGGACTAGTGGATAGTGCTCTTCATTCCCTTCCATCAAGACACACACACAAATGAAGCAAGATGAAGTGTAAAAAGGTTGTGAGTTAATTAAAATCACATTTCAGTTTATTATACTTTCGCCTGAGCAACCCCTTTGTTTGTGTATTTCATATTATTTTGACATATAGGATAATTAAAAGTGGTTTTATTTTCTGGATGCTGGTTACTGCATGTTTCAGATAATTTTCCTTGCTTAAAGTATTCTCTTAGTCTTTAATCTTTAAAATGCATTTTATGGCAGAGACAGTATAAGATCCTTTCATTTTTTCCAGGCTAAAAAGGAAGACTATAATCTTCCAGCACCTTAGCTTATAGGCAGAGCAACGTGATTAAAGCTGGGGAAAAAGCATATTGATTTGCATGTCCTGGTCCCAAAACATCCATGTACTAAGTGCCATGCAAGTGTTAACTATTATTACTGTTATCACTCTCAGAGAAATGGGTCTTTTCTGTAGATTCCGAAAGCTGATCTGGTACTTCACTGGCAGCTTTTCAACCATCTGCAAGATCCCCCATATACTCAACTAAAAAGTCCAACTAATGTATTACCCTGTCACATTAGCAAAAGTGATTAAAATAATATTGCCTCTATGTTTAAATGAAAGCTAAAAATCCAGGCTTTTATTTTATATTATTCCCAACTTACAGAATATCAGATCTTCATCCTGACCCATCTCATTTCCTTTTTTGATAGAGTCCCTATATTGACAAGTCAAAGGCCAAATATACCAATAATGTATCTTGATTTTAGCAAAAAAAAAAAAAAAAAGTGATACAATTTCTCATGATCACCTTATGGAGAAAATTCAGCTAAGTGGACTCAAACTGTTTAACAACATACCAGTCAGGGGGTCACTATCAAGCTACAAGAAGTTTTTAGGGAAATACCACGGAGTTGAAATTTTTGGCAGCTGATAAAGTTCATACCAGAATCAACATGTAAATTTATCTTAATCAGTAAAAATGCTGAGCTAAAATAAATGAAATGGAATATGAGGTGAATGATAGTACATTTGACCTTACTGCTACTTCTTCGAAAGACTTTCTCTTCCTGCCCTGCTTAAAGTTAGATGTGGTCATACTATCGGCCATAGCCATAAAATGTGCAGGGAATAGTATGCCCCACTTCCAGATGGAAACTTTTAAAATCCCGCGCATGTCCCACTGTGTTCTCCTCTCCTTAGCATGACAACTGGCAAGATTCCAAGAGGTGGAATGGGGGCTCCTCCAGCTTGTGTCTCTGAGAGAGGACAATGTGAAGCAATGGGAACCTGCAATGGTCATATGACATAAGAGATAAACCACTATGGTTTTAAACCACTGAGTCGCAATGATGTAAAATAACTCGAGGCCACACACTAGTAAATGGCAGAGCAGGACTGATTGTTCTCAATGAGCCAGGCAGCATGACTAGTGATCTCAGGTGTACTATTTCTGCCAGGTAGAAGGCTGGATCCCATTAGAAATTCTAAGGCTTCTGGATTTGGTGGAAAGGAAAAATTTCAAAACAATTTACAGGACTCATTTCTCTTCATAGATCTAGTTTAGAGTTACAACTCAATTGCATTATACCCATAGGGTATTATAAAAATGTTACAAACTAATGCAAATATAATTGTCTTTATTTTTTGCATTTTGTCACAAATGGAGAAAATCAACTTCCCAGGCCAGCAGGTTCACAGGTAGCCAATTGGGAACCACTGGCCTCAATGACAACACCACTCCTGATGAGGTTTTCATACGGTGTCCACCACGGCATCCTGTGAGAATGCCAGAGTGGGTGCACCGTGTCATCATTCACAGACTTAGAAACTTGTATTTAGAAGAAATTGCAAAGGTTACCAAGCTTGATCTCCCAGGATTTGAACTAAGACCCAAACTAATTTATTGATCATAAGATGATAAATCACCTCCAACTTACCTGGGATTTAGCACCCACCTTCTTCCCAAAAGAATCTAAGTTTTCTGCAGCCATTAGCAGATGGTGTCTGTATTTCCCTCTGCACCTTCATTTGCCTGTAGACAGTGACGTCATTCCTGCTACCCCTTCCCACATTCAGTTAACCTTTAAGGATACAAGAAAACATCCCTCCTCCCTGCAGAGGGTGGGACTGGATGCTGGATTGAAGCTGGAGTCAGCTTGAAAGAAAAAGTTGACCACGTATAGAGAGAAGGGACACATTGCCTGGTGACAGCTTTCTACCATGAAGAACAGCACCAGCCTACTTTGGCCAGAACAGTTCTATCAGGACCCATGATAGCACTGGGCAAGTTATTCTTTTTGACCTTCGGATGTCATATAACATGGAGAGGAGACAGAAACCCCAATTTTATAGAGCTCTAGATGATGATAGTGGTGGAGTATTTACAGTGTACCAGACACTAATATGAGTATTCTTTACATATTATCTCATTTAATCCTAATGCCAGAATGATGAGGTAGGAACTATGACTGGTGCCCAATTAAAGGACAAAATTGAGGTGAAATGAGCTGAAGTAAAATGTCTAAAGTCACTCAGTTTACAAGAGGCATGGCCAAGACGCAAACATAGGGAGGAGTCTGGCTTAGGAGCCATGCTTTGTTTGAATCTCTACTCTGTATCTGGTGTATCAATCTCCTACAGTGCAGAGTCTGACACTAAGTAGATACTATGTGTCCTTCAATGTAAAGTCTGATACTTAGTGGATATTGCACATGAGCTATAGGGACAAATATAGATATACATATAGAATATATGTACATATGTGTGATGTATATATCACATAAATATAGATGATGTATGTATTGTGTGTGATGTACATCATGTATGTATGTGTGATATGTGTCATATGTGACATATGTATCATATGTCTGTATGTATCAATAATACATGGTATGATGCACAGTGCTTACTGGGTTTTGGTTTATTGTGGGGAGGCACTTGAGGGTTTTAGTTAGTTTGCTCACTTGCCTCTCTGCAAGGTAACTACTTCTCCTGATTTGTGACTGTGTAAGGTGAAAATCAGATGGGACTCTCCAAAGATCTTTTCTGAGGAGGAAGAGGATGCATTGAGGAAGCTAATAGCTATCGAGGCTGAGTAGCTGCAGAACCAGAATGAGGCTCCAAGCCTCCAAATCACCAGTTTATGCTTTATCCACTTTCCCATAGTACCTTTCCTCCACTTCCAGTATTTCCTACAAAACAATCAATCAACCCAAAGAGGCAGTGTAAAACATATAAATACTAAGTACATGGGAGTTTTAAGTGTCTTTGAAGAATCCTCATGAAGAATAAATGATTTGCATGCATTATAGCCACAAGCACTAGGTAATTATCTTATTCCTTTAAGTAGTAGTATCTTTATTAAAATTAGTCACTTAAGTGTTAGCATATATATTCAGATTATTTTATTCTATTATCAATAAAC